>NC_056762.1:8542500-8587500 GCF_018687715.1 Carya illinoinensis | reverse complement strand
GCGTGTGTTAAGGGAGCATAGAACAGTCTTGGGATGGACATTTTTGATATAAAAGGTTTAAGTCCTTCCATTTGCATGCACAAGATTTTAATGAAGGAACTTTACAAACTGGCGATCGAGCACCAAAGAAGATTAAATCCAACAATGAAAGAAGTCGTGAGATCTGAAATTTTGAAAACTCCTCAATGCTGGAATTATCTATGCTATTTCAGATCGCTCATGGGTAAATCCAATGCAGGTTGTACCAAAAAAGGTTAGAATGACGGTGGTGAAATATGACAATAATGAGTTTATTCCTACAAGAACAGTCACAGGCTGGCCTATATGCATGGATTACCGCAACTTGAACAAAGCAATAAGGAATGATCATTTTTCACTTCTATTCATTGATCAAATGTTGAATCGATTGGCTGGGTATTCCTATTATTGCTTCTTAGATGGTTATTTGGGGTATAACCAGATTGTCATATCCCCTGAAGATCAAGAGAAAACTATATTCACATGCCCATATGGAACATTTTCTTTTAGAAAGATGCCCTTTGGATTAAGCAACGCCCCAGCGACATTTCAACATTGCACGATGGCTATCTTTTCTAATATGGTGGAAGATATAATAGGAATTTTCATGGATAACTTTTCAATTTTTGGTATATCTTTTGATTCTTGTTTTCATAATTTAGCTCTTGTTTTGCAGAGATGCGAAGATAAAAATCTAGTCTTAAACTGGGAGAAGTGTCATTTCATGATTCAAGAAGGGATTGTGATTGGCCATAGAGTATCATTTAAAGGAATTGAGGTGGATCGAGTTAAAATTGCAACTATAGAAAAACTACCACCTCCAGAGAATGTGAAGAGAATCAAAAACTTTTTGGGACATGCGGGATTTTATAGAAGATTTATAGATTTTTCTAAACTTTCTAAACTTTTATGTAATCTTCTTGAAAAGATTATATATTTGACTTTGATGATGCTTGTTTGCAAGCCTTTAATGCAATCAATGAGAAAGTTTCAACACCAAATATGATTGTACCTTATTGGAGTCAACCTTTTAAAATCATGTGTGATATAAGTGACTTTGCAATTGGAGCAATGTTGGGACAAAGGCGAGACAAATTGTTTAGGGCCATCTATTATGCAAGCCAAACACTGAATGAAACTCAATTAAATTATACAACAACTGAGAATGAGATGCTTACTGTGGTGTTTGCTTGTGACAAACTCTGGTCTTACCTCATTGGTACAAAAGTGATAGTGTTCACTGATCATGCAGCACTTCGCTATTTGTTTGGCAAGAAGGATGCTAAGTCTAGGCTAATTCGTTGGATCCTGCTTCTTCAAGAATTTGATTTGGAGGTTTGAGATAAAAAAGGAAGCGAAAATTTAGTTGTTGATTATCTCTCCTAGCTGGAGCAAAAGGAGGAAATACCAGATTCAGTGATCCAAGAAGCATTCCCTGATAAGTAGTTGTTTGCATGTGAGATCAAGCTTCCTTAGTATGCTAATATTGTAAACTACCTAACTTGTAAAGTACTGTCACCATATCTTACTTACCACCAACGCAATAAATTTCTGCATGATGTGAAATATTATTTTTAGAATGAGCATTTGCTGTTCAAAAGATACTCTGATCAAGTCATTCGAAGATGTGTGCCAGAAGAAGAGATGCAAGTTATTCTCCATCATTGTCATTCCCCATCATATGGAGGACACTTTGAAGCAACCTGAACAGCAGCTAAGGTACTTCAACATGATTTCTTTTGGCCTTCCAATTTTAGTGATAGTTATACTTTGGTGAAAACTTGTGACTGGTGCCAACGTATGAGAAATATTTCAAGGCGTCAGGAGTTGCCATTGAAAAATATCTTAGAGGTTGAGTTATTTAATGTTTGGGGAATAGATTTTATGGGGTCTTTTCCTCCTTCTTTTGGCTTTATTTATACCTTGTTAGCAGTTGATTATGTGTCAAAATGGGTAGAAGCAATTGCTACAACAACAAATGATGTAAAGTTAGTACTCAAATTTCTACATAAAAATACATTCACAAGATTTGGCACTCCACAAGCTATTATTAGTGATGAAGGGACCCACTTTTGCAACAAGTTGTTTAATAATCTTCTTTCTAAATATGGTGTGAAGCACAAGATAGCACTTGCCTACCATCCTTAAACTAATGGCCAAGCTGAAATTTTAAATCGAAAAATCAAGAACATTCTTGAGAAGACGGTCAACACCAATAGAAAGGATTGGGCAAAAAAGCTTAATGATACTTTGTGGGCATATCGTACAACCTTTAAAACACCTATCGGGATTTCTCCTTATCGATTAGTATTTTGAAATGTATGTCATCTTCCCGTGGAGTTGGAGCATAGAGCTTATTGGGTTATAAAAAAATGTTTAATTTTGATTTGAATGCAGTAGGGGAAAAGCAACTTCTTCAATTGAATGAGATGGATGAGTTCCGAAATGATGCTTATGAAAATGTAAAGATCTATAAAGAAAAGAGGAAGACATGGCATGACAAACAGATTCTTAGGCATGAGTTTGCACC
The DNA here is from genome assembly GCF_018687715.1 of Carya illinoinensis. Taxonomy (NCBI): domain Eukaryota; kingdom Viridiplantae; phylum Streptophyta; class Magnoliopsida; order Fagales; family Juglandaceae; genus Carya; species Carya illinoinensis. The sequence continues at coordinate 8,584,952 of NC_056762.1, read as the reverse complement.
GGGACAACAGGTTTTACTCTTCAATTTACGACTCAAACTCTTCTCGGGTAAGTTAAAATCAAGATGGATATGTTCTTATACAATTGACAAAATTTCCTCTTTTGGAGAAATAGACTTGAAGGACAAGACAGGGAATATATTCAGAGTTAATGGTCAGAGATTAAAGTACTACTATAGAGAACAAGTGGAGAGGAACTATGCATTTATTCCTCTTGGAGATTCTAATTGATGAAGATTGAAAAGTCTGGCTATAGACTTTAAAACAAGCGCTTATGGGAGGTAACCCATAGAACTTTTTTTTTATTTTTTTATTTTTTATTATATATATATTTTTTTTAATAATTTAGATTTGGATGCAAGTCATTTGGTCATCTTGTTTGTTATTTATTTTATTTTACTTGTGATTTTATAAGTCTTTAGTTATTTGATTCTCTTACCAAGCATGCATTTGAGTATGATTGAATTCTCTATTACTCTAAAATTTATGATTGAGGATGGTTTTGAGAAAAAATTTCAAAAACTTCTTTTATGTCAAGCGAAGTTTTGTATATACTTTGATTTAAATCGTCGGCCTTGAGCATAATTGAGCACATAGTCATTTTTCTTTTATTCCATTTTGTTTATGAAGAGAAGAAGTTGAATTAACTCAGTCAGGGAAGTTCAATCTTGTTTTACTCTAGAATCCGTTGATGGATCCTTGAGGTGAAATCTTAGTTGATGCCAAATATTAGAAAAATGATATAGGTATTTCTTTGTCATAACAAAAAAGCTTTCCTAGCCGTCCTAAGTATCATGCCATCATTGCATTGTGTATTTTCATAGTTAACCCCCTTGAGTCTTATTCTATATAAGTATTTATTTTTTCTTTTAACTACATAAATCATTCTCGCTCTAAGCCTAAAAAACCATGAATCTACTTTTTATAGTTTGAGAAAATACTTTGGTGGAAATTTAAAATTAAAGAGAAAGTTAGTTCAAAGAAAATTATCCATACTATGTTTGCTCTGTTTCATCAAAGTGTGAAAAAAATGAAAGAAAGTGAACAGCAAAAAAAGAAAAAAAATGTTGTAGTAGTTGAAAATTTGAAAAGGTTACGAGAATCGAGGTGGCTAAAAGAAGAAAAAAAAAGCTGAAAAAAATAGAAAAAACTCAATAAGTGGAGTATGTATCGCTTTAGATTGTGTTAAAGGTGTAGTTGGTATTGCTTCATTGATTACAAAAACAATAATGTCACTAGCATGAATATATAGTCAAGAAAGAGTTATGGTTTGAATCCTGTTGATATCTCTTTTATTGTTCTTTCTACCAAGTATTTTTCTAATTTGTTTTGATTTTCTATATCTATTTATTTCTTAGCCCTCATCCCATGGCCTATCATTACAACCTGATTAAAGACCTTTTGATATCTGATTTTGGTAGAGAGTATTTCTGAAAATTAGACTTAGGAGTTAAGTTTTGAGAGAATTCTTATGATTTTAGTTGTTGTACTTTTATCTGAGTTTGCAGGTGGTTTGAGGCTAAATTGACTATATCACACACACACACACACTCAAGGTCTTAGCTTTAGGTTGAAATAAACGGTTAACTCTTGCTAAATTTTTTATTGATTTTCCTGTTATATTTGATGTTAAAATAGTAATATACTAGTGATGAAATCTAAATTCAGATCATGGCTTGGTGAGTAATGATACTTCTCTATGGGGTTTAGTTGATATTGTCTATAGTAGTATTTTCTTTTCTTTTCTTTTTGTTTGAGAACAAATAAAGTTTTAAGTTTGGAAATATTTGATGACTTGCATAATTTCTTATATTTTATTACTTCTTAACTTTAAAAGTTAGCTTAATTTTATTTATTTTTGTTAATTTTAGTTTTCATTATTATCATTTAAATTTATTTCAAATTTGAAAAAAATAAAGATCTAAATTTTACCTACTTATCATCTAGAAATTCTCTTGTTTAAATGAATATGTTATTTGAATATAGGAGCTGTTGAATAAAAAAGAAAAAAAAAATGCATGAAATACGGGCCCTTCGTTTGATTTGGAATGAAGACGTATGATGCGGAAGGCTGAGATATTTTCTTTGGGCTGTTGAACAGATATACACAAAGCAAGTGCATCTTCATTCCCAAATACGGCTTCTCTGGGACGAACAGCACGCACACAACGGAAAAGAAGTGGGCAACACATTTACTTAGATTTGGGAATGAAGATGCACGTATGGGGACCACCAAAAAAAAATTGTCAATTCCTTTGGTTTCTTTTTTTGGTTTGACTTGGTCTTCACAAGGGAGAAAAAAATATATTTTTCATGTGGAAGCAGAGACGCACGGATGGAAGGGAGATTCAGAAAATTAAAAGCTGCAACTGCGAGAAGTATTTTTCAGTGTTCATTTTCCTTATATTTTTCTCAGAAAAATTATGGAGAATTCGTTTTTATTGAATTTGATTTTTAGCATGAACTAAATTTTTTTTATTCTAGGAAAATGATGTAATCTAGTTTCGAACTATGCTTGATTTTCTATGCTAATTTAAAGTAATTCCTTCTTTGTTTGTCTGATTTATTCTGAGTTTATTGCTTTTAATTAACTGGACATTAATTAGATAATTTTAATCTTGTGATTTGCTATCGAAAAAGGGAATTATATGATAGATCTTGGATATTTCAGTATAGGTAAATATAGAGATAGAAAGATTTTTATGAACCTATGTAGTATTAAAATCATTGATTTTATTACTTTCTTACTTTATTAATTTGCATACTCTTGTATAAAATGATGAATAAGAATAATTTTCAACTGACTATCGAAAGAGGCTTTTGGATGAATTAGAGATTTGCTAACAAACAGAGAGAATTAAATTCAATTAGTTAGATGAGTAAAGCATAGTGAGGGATTAGGTGAAATCGATTCCCTAGAAGTTTTCTTTCCCATTAATTTGATCTTCAAACATCATTTTTCTTTTCCTTTGAGTATTTTCTTTTAATTAATTTTATTTTAAATTGTAATTACAAAAATCTTAGTGACTTCTCTAGATAAAGTTGATATTAGTATAATTTTAGTATTTTTCAAAAGTAAGTTACCAATCACTGAGCAATACTTTTCTCATCCCTTTACTATAAAATTACGATACTGTACACCTGCAGTTTTGCACCGATCACTAAGTTTGCAGGACACATTGGTCCACTTACAACTCTTGTTCCAAATATTGATTTTGTACTTTTCGAGTGCATTTATGGTTTTGTTATAACATGCAGATCAATAAAATTTGGTGTAATTCCAATATTCCTACATTCAATTTGGTTTGCCTCTACATAGGTTGGAACTTGGAATAGAAATGAGGACGAAGGGAGGGAGGCTTCGAGGGAGGGAGACACTGCATCAAGTCATCTTCAGTTTCAAGGGAGGGAGGAATGGAAAGTGGAAATGCAAATAGGGAGATGGAAACTGAGGGAGGGAGGGAGGGAGAGAAGGACAAAACGGTGTGTTTGGAATTTTTTTTGCCACGTTAGCCCGCGCTTACCCTGCGCGTACACAAGGTGACTGAATATAGAGTTTTTTTTTTATTAATTAAAAATAGGTCAATATAACACAACTCATTTAAATCTGTTTTATATGAATGGGCTGAACTAACATGCATAATCCATTTGACTTAATTAATATAATTTCACATCAAAGTTAAAATCTATATTTATTAGCAGCTATAATATTTTTAGAAAAATAAAACTACCTACTAACAATACCATTATTTTTCAATTTTTAACATATAATAAAATAGATATTAAAAACCATACAATAAAAAATATGAGTATAGTTTAATAATTACAATCACAACAATAAAAATATAAGCATACCAAGAAATATCAATATTACAATTTAACAATAATAAAATTGTAATTTTGCAATAAAATCTAAACGGGTTAAAACAGGTTGATTCTGGGTTAAGCAGGTTGACCCGTTATTGATTCGTTTATAAATAGTATCTTAACGGGTCAACCCGTTTCGATCCAAATCCATTAACATTAAATTCATACTCGTTAATTTCGTATCATGATCTTGTTGAATTTATGGATCGTGTCACATATTGACACCCCTACCTATCATCTAAGCTCATAACAATATGCCTTCCACTTGAAGTGTGATGTGATTTTGTTATATCTTTGAATATATTGGTTGTTGCTTTTCCAGCTTTAGGATTCTTTGCTGCTAATTTTATCAATTTCTTTTAAGCCACTTGTTTCTTTTTTATATGTTATTGGTTTAGAATCATGCATACAATACACATGTTTGATTTTTTTATGCAAGAAATGTGTCAAATTTAATTGAGTAAATAAAAGCTAAAAATACAACATGCATGTTTATAATAGTCTAACAATAACGCATGCCAAATTGAAAACCATAGTCTAATAAGACATAAAAATGAAGATAGAATGGACAAGTTCCATAGGACGGAAAAATGCAATAAGATAGAAAAATGCAATAGAACAGAAAAATGCAACAAGATAGCAAATGAAGATAAGATGAAAAAAGAAACAGAATGGCAAAAGAACATAGGTAAAAAAAAATGCAACAGGACAAAAAAACAAAGATAGGGAAAAAAAATACAACATAATGAAAAAATATCATAGGACAGAAAAAATGAAATAGGATTGAAAAATGGAAGAGGAAGGAAAACTGAAGATATGATGTAAAAATGTGTTAGAATGGAAAATTATAAATGTTAAAAAACCATAATCTGCATGTCTATAATTGCCCAACAATAACCATGCCAAAGTAAAAATCAAGGGTGATGCTACACCCATCGAGGGGAGCCACCAAATGTGCAATTTTTTTTAAACATTTTTTTAAACCCCTTAAACATTTTTAAAAGGAAAATCAAAAACTCATTAAAATACACGTCCTTAACCACTAACTAAAAAACAAACAAATTGGTACAAAAAATCAATGACCATCCTTAGTAGGAGCGATGTTTTTCAAAAATCATGATCTAATATGAAGGAAATGAATTTAGGATGAACAAATGCCATAGGACTTAAAAGAGAGATATGAAGGAAAAATGCAATAAGACGAAAAAATATAACATAATGGAAAAATATCATTATATCATAAGTTAAAAAAATGTAACAATAAGGGAAAATGAAAGATGGGATGGAAAAATGCAATAGAATTAAATAATGCAAATGCTAAAAAATCTTCATATGCATTTCTATATTAGTCTTAACAATAACCATTGCCAATGTAAAAACCATAGTCTAGTAAGATGGAAAAATGAAGATAGGACGACAAATGCAATAGAACAAAAAAATGCAACATGATAGAAAATGAAGATAAGATAGAAAAATGCAACAGAACGAAAAAATACCATAGGTCAAAAAAATGCAATAAGACAAAAAAATAAAGATAGGGCAGAAAAATGTCATAAGAATCATAAGATAGAAAATGAAAATAGGGTGAAAAATGCAATAAAATAAAAAAGGAAAATGCTATCAATAGTTACCATTTTACGCACATAACCATGGATGCAATGCTAACATATCAACTACTAAAATGGTAAAACTTTTGAAATTTAAAATTTGAATTAAAAAAGAAAAAACTAATGAAAAAGGGCTTCCACTTAATACGTATAATGTTGTGTGTAAATTTGTATGTACTTATGGCACTAATCAATAGAAAAACTATATAGGATAGATAATGAAAATATGAGTAAAAAAATAAGATAGGACCAACAAATTCAAGATGATGGAAAAATGTAAATATGATGGAAAAATATATTAGAATGAAAAATTGTAAATGCTAAAAATCCTTAACATACAAGTCTATAATAGCCTAACAATAACTCGTGCCAAAGTGAAAACCATAGTGTAGTAAGATGGAAAAATGAATATAGGACAGACAAATGTTATATGTTAGAAAAGTGAAAATATGATGGAAAAAATGCAATATAACTAAAAAATATTATAGGCCGAAAAAGTGTGAGAAGACAAGAAAATGGAGATAGGCTAGAAAAATGCAATAGAATGGAAAAATGCAAATGTTAAAAAATTATAATATGCATGTCTATAATAATCTAACAATAATCCATGCTAAAGTGAACACCATAATCTAGTGAGACGAAAAAATTAAGATAGGATGAACGATGCTATAGGATGGAAAAATAAAGATAAAACATAAAGAATATAATAGAATGGAACAACGTAACATGATAGAAAATGAGGATAGGACAGAAAAATGCAATAGAATGGAAAAATACCATAGATTAGAAAAATGCCATAAGACAAGAAAATGAATATATGGTAAAAAAATGCAATAGAATGGAAAAGTTTCATAGGACAAAAAAATGAAAATATGACATAAAAATACCACATAACAGAAAAATGTCATAGGATGGAAAAATGCAAAATAATAGAAAAATACCATAGGTTGGAAAAATGCATCAAGACGGATGAATGAAGATAGGACCCTAATATGCTATAGGAAGAAAAAATACAACATGAGGAACAAATAAAAATAGGACTGAGAATTCTAATAGGTCTAAAAAATAAAGATAGGTCGAAAAAAGATTATAGAACGAGAAAATGAATATAGGATTGAAAGATGAAGGTAGGATAGACAACTGCAATAGGACAAGCAAATGAAGATAAGATTGAAAAATGCCATAGGATAGAGGTCTCGCTTGATGTACGAGCACTTTGCTTCTCATGGTGCTCAATTGAGATCCAATCAATTTGGGTTTAGCAGCCTTGGTGCAACTACTTCGCTTTCCAAGGTGCTCACCTTAGGTATGAGCACTTTGCCTCTTAGGCAGGGACGAAACTAAGTAAGGATTATGGGGTGAAGCGCCCCTCCCCTCACTGTTGCATCAACTGTGAAAAATGAGATTCTAATATTTTATCTCATCACAATCTCAAGATTAAAAATACCCGAGGTCAAGGGTATGATGGCGCTAGTAATTGCAAGGTGAGTGGAATGGTTTGTAAGTTCTATTTTTACATGATTGTCCATGTGCATATTATGTACATTTTTTAGCACACAGACTATAGTTAGCTCTGATTGTAGTCTCAAGGGAGGTTATCCCCATCCACCAAATTTTTTCTAAGATAAGCTTCAGTGTTAATATTATTGGAGCCTCCTGTAAACACAATGATGAATTACGTGCTGATCAAGCAAGTGAAACTGCCAAGTTGATTGCAACTAATGAAGTTGAGATTGGTAATGGTTCTAATCAAATTGGAACATTACAACGCACTAGAGATACAAGGTGGGGTTCCCATTTCTAGTCTATTTGTAGTTTGATAAGAATATTTGATCAAACTTGTTCAATTCTAAAAAATATTATTGATGAATGAAGCTCTTATAGCCAACGTGGAGATGTTTCATCGGCTTATGATATGATAACATGATCATTTGAATAAATATATATATATATATATATATATATATATTATCTTATTGCATTTGATGAAAGAAATTATCGGGTTCACTGATAGTCTTTGTCAATATTTATAACAAAAACCTCATGACATTTTGAATGCTATGAATTTAGTCTCGAGTATGAAAGAACTTATTCAAAAACTGAGAGACAGTGGTTGGTATACATTATTGGAAATCGTGTTATTGTTTTGTAAATGCCACAATATTGAAATCCCTAATATAAATGCTCGTTTTATTCCTAGTCGCACTCATCGTAATCTATAAGAAATGACAATCGAGCATCATTGTAGAGTGGACATATTCATTGCTTGCTAATTGCAAGAGTTAAATAGTAGATTTAGAGTAAAGATAATGGAGCTTATCATGCTTAGTTCTTCTTTGGATCCCAAAAATACTTATTATCAATCATTTAACATTGACAACATATAATATGGTCTTGTAGAGAAATTTTATCCAAAAGATTTTACTGAACAAGAAAAAGATCAACTAAAATTTCAATTACAACATTACAAGCACGATATGCCATATCACCTAGACATATAAGACTTGTCCACAATTTCTTGTTTATGTTGGGTTTTGAAAAATATTGGAAAGGCCAATGGTCATTATCTGGTTGAGGGATTAATTTGACTTGTATTGACACTTCCAGTTTCAACAGCAACTACTAAGCAATCTTTTTCAACTATGAACATCATTAAGACAAGGCTTCTAAACAAAATAGAGGATAACTTTCTTGTAGTTTATATTGAGAAGAAAATTGCTGAGAAATTTAGCATGGATGCCATAATTGATGAATTTTATTCCATGAAAGAGGCGGCAAGTTCAATTAGCATAATTGGTTATATTTAAATTTTTTATGTATTCAAACTTGTACTTAGACAACATGTGCTTTTTTATTATATATGGAGTTATGTCATATATTTTTATACAAATTTTTACACATGCCTTGGCCCTCCTAAATTAGATTTCTAGCTTCATCCCTGCTCCCATGGTACCAGGGTTCGAGCAGTCAGTACTCGCCCCAAGGTCCAAACACTGATGAAATTTCTCGGATCACATGGTCCTCTCCCCACCCTCGTGCTCATGCTCGCCCCACCTATAGGAACAAAGATAAGCAAAGTGCTCCAAACGTCAACGAGAAGACAAAAGGTTGCATGTAAGAAAGGGACTACTCAGGTGACAAGACAAAAGGTTGAACATTAAAAAAAAAAGGCCTAACAGCAGGGTACTGATGCTACAAATGCAATGTCACCCATTTACCACAAAATCATAACTATTAAAGTAATTAGCACGAAATGTATTTTATTTTGCACAACTACAAGAAAAATACCAATTTTGAGACTAAATTGGCTCTTATATTTTTTTTTTTAATAACAAGTATAAATTTAATTCACTTTATATTTAATATTATTCGGCATCTTACTCTTTTGTGTTCTTCGTAACGATATATTTTTGTTCTCAAGCTCAATGTAAGAATCTAGTTGTGAAAATTAGGACTAATTATTCACTGGTAATTCCACGTGGAAATAGGAAAACCCATATTAAAGGAGAATACTATATTTATTAATTCAAAAGTAAAGTTACAAGAGCTAGATATATATACTAAACATGCGAAGGAATAAAATACAAATTAAATTTACAAAAATGAAAAAAAATATATATTATCAGCTGAATATTTATCTATCGAAAGTATTACAATCATAAAAATATTTCATAAAAATAAATTTATAAATTAATATCAATTCATGTAATACGTTAAATTTATTTTATAATAAAAATAAATTTATAATGACATCATCTAAAAGACAAGAAGTTACCCAATAGACATGAGGTAGTCGTCAATTAGTTCAAGGGGGGAAGGCAGGAATTGCTATATTGGCCAAAGAGAGGCCGGGGTATATATATAATATTCCTATACGGATAATTCGATGCACAAAACCAAATAGACATCAATATCAATCTATATCGTACCTGCGGTCCCAAACAATATGTACTATTCTACGATACACAAAAACAAGTAGATAGCAATTGGTATTTGTTTAAAAAATGAAAAAAATTTATTCATCATTTATTTTTTTATCATTCTTTTATTATTTCATGATATGATATTAGATGATAGATTCACAAGTGAAATATAATAAATAGTTTCTAATCATCTAATATCACATCATGGAATGATAAGAGAATGATAAAAAAAATAGATGATGAGTAGCATTACTCATCTTTATACCAAACACCTTCCACGTCATATAATTTAATTCGACAGATAAATTTTAAAATTTGAATCTTATAAATTAAATTATATTTTGAAGATAATGTGTGATGTAAAGGTCTCCAAATAGCGTTATTCTATTTAGATATGTATTTTTTCTAATTAAGATTCTGTGCCTTAGGCCCAAAGTTAAGAGTTTAGCCTAAAATGGTTATGCACCATATACAAAGATAATGCTATATATAATTTTAAGGTGTGAAAGTCTCGCATACTTCTTTTGAAAAAAAAGAATCCACCATAAAAATGAGTTTTTTCAAATCTATCTCGTTTTATTTTAAAAAATAAGTGTGCCAAACTTATATACCATAAGATCCATTTTTTAGAAACGTCTTCGTGTATGTTTTCTTAAGTAATCAAGAATTAGCCAACGCCTTGTAACTTGATGGCACAACACACACATCTTCAAAATGAAGATCATGGGTTCTAAAACCCTCTCCCAATGTATCAAAAAAAAGTACTCAAAATTTCGAACCAAACCGCTTAAATCTCAATGGGCAATGCTAAATGTATTTATAAAAAAAACTTACATATCCACGTGACTCTCTCATTTGTGCACCACTTTTATTCAGAAAAAATAAAACATAAGAAATGTAAAAACCCATGAAAAGCCATATAGATATATAAATTTTTTGTGAGTACATTTAGCATTTTCCAATCTCCATATATTTGTTTGATATGTTTTTTTGGTGCATTTCAAAACATGTTACTTATCTCAACGTGCAAAGTGGTTCACCTTTTTTTTTTTCATTTTCGTTATGCATTTATAATATATATATATATATATATACATATCAATACCTACTTCCTGAAAAAAAAAAAAATAACCCTCTGCATTTTATAGAAATTAAATCATTAATATATTTATAAAATATAAAAAGCAAAGAAAGAAAAGCAGAAAGTGAAATATGATGGGATGAAGGTGGTGTAGATGCTATAGTAATGCCATTTAGATTATGAAAGCGACAATGCATGAAGTGGTTAGATAGCTATAGATTGTTCGTCTTCTCCTGCGGATTCCCCAAAGCCTGAAAGCAACAATCCATGAACCACTCCCCATTCTCTAACTATATATCGTTCTCAAATATTATCTGCAATGAATATAATTATAGGGGAGATTTGAAAAATCTCTCATGCATTGTCGCTTAATGATACATAATAATATTAGAATCTCGTACTTGGTGGAATAATACAACTTCAAGTGTTCATCCATATTAGCTTAATGATAAATGACTTAAAAACGAATGAGACAGTGATATAGGTATATGTTCACGGGTCTTAGAATGCAAAATTCACTATAAATAAAGTCTCAAAAATTTTATATGTAATTACTTTTACATATTTTTTACTCATTTTATTAATGTGATTAACTACTTCACTTTTTTTAATCTAAAATAACTAATTTGACAAATCACATAAAATGAATGCATAAAGAATATATAAAAATGACTGTATATAGCAGAACTCATAAAATTTATTACAAGTTGCTCATCCTCATTAAACTCTCTACAATCACTCTCATGGAGATCTTTATTAAAATTAGTCTTGGGAGCTCTTTAGTTCAATTTTTCCTCTTCAAGTCTATCCCCTTCTTTGGTGTCTCTCCCCCCCTCTTCAAGTCCCTTTCTCTCGTTTATGTTCTAGCTCCCCTCACCTTTACATCTCATCCTTATTTATGTCGAATCAAGTCTTTATGTTCTTCCTTTTTTTGGTGGGATTGTAATTCTCACTCATTTTACCCTTAACAAATCCTATATATTAGATAGAGTAATTCAATATTGTATTTATCTCTTTTCTATTCTAATTAAGTAAAAATCAGAGAGTAGATAAAAGAACAAATTATAGTGCTACATAACACACTTTTAAGAAATAAATTAAATAAAAATTTTGGTGCAAGTAGTAATTTTACATGGTATTAAACTTGACTTGATAATCTTTCTACAAATGTAATTATGAACAAAAAAAAAAAAAAATTAATAATTTTCAATGCTTTGTCTTTGATTCATTTAGAAAATAAAGATTAGCTATTAATTCGGCCTTTGCATGGTGGAAGTAGCTAGCTAGGCTGATCTCACATCCCAATCACTTATATTTAGGCTAGTTTGGAAAACCAAATATTCTCGTATATTCTCAAACCATTTCCTACCATTTTACTACCATTCCCGTGCTATTTTTACTACTATTTACAAACTAGTTCAGAGATATTCTCTCTCATTCTCTCTTTCCTTTTGTTATTATTATTATTATTATTTTCACAATATATAACATCACAACATCTTACACTTTGCAACTTACTCAAATGAGACAAACATTAATCCCAAAGAAAATTATCCAAAGAAAAAATAAAAAGCAAAAAAGAGGTTTTTTTTTTTTTGGATATGGGGGGGGGGGTGTTAACAAACCAGAAATTACCCTTTTTGATTAAGATCAGTAATTAGTAATCAATAATTGCCCTATACATGTGGAATATTAGAGTGTTTACGCTCACCCAAGAAATTAATTAGAGAAATGACTTCAATAACCGATAATTACTTGATATATGTAGATATTTTTGGATTGTGCTGTAGCCTTATCCCTTGATGTTTATAGTTGTTTATACATAACAATATCGAGTGGTCTTGAGAGAAGGATCATGAGTAGGTTGAACCAATAATCACCATTTTCTTTCTTTTGTCACCACAACAATCTCTACGTTAAGTCTACAGATTAGAAAGATTCTATTTACAAGCTCATATACAGAAGTAAACACATTTTTTCCGGGCATGTTTAATAAGCAACACTCCCGCGGACTTCCAAATAATTTTTTTCCGAAATTAAAACCATAGATGTATAACCTACCTTAAGCACTCTTCATCACACAATTGAAATCCCTCCACAAAAGAAATCCGACCTGGTAAATGGTGTGTTTACAAGACAAATAGCAAAGTCAGCAACTGTAATGGACCATGCTATTTTATATTCATACAAAGGATTGGAAGTTTCAAGTATCCCGCATGCAAGGCAGAGATAAAACCCAATACAAATAGCAAATTCCATAGAATACTGTTCAATGCCTATAAAACAACAATGAAGGATCATTGCAATTTAAAAATGAGTTGCCATTGCCAGATATACAAGTAAAACAAAGAAACGAGTTGCTTTCTCAAGCCTTCATATACAATTTGGTAGAACTTATCACATGAGGCGCTTTTGGAGCCCAACTCATCATTCAGGCTTCTACAAAAGCTCCATTCAAATCTCCGTTCTTATGTAACAATCACAAGGCTACAAGGAACTTTGTCAACCATCCAACAAAATCTAAAGTGGATTTCAAAACCAAAAACTATGTGGAGAAAAAGGCGATGATGACAAAAGCTAAGATGAGGTAATCCAACTTGAAACAGAACCACCACGGCACCAATTCAAGCCAAATAAGTATTCTATGACGTTGGCATTGGCTTAAAATTTTCAGTTTCATGTCAAACAAATTTGAAAGATTACTGTGTGATTGGCAGTTATACAGCAACCTTTTATGAAAACTGTGTTGCCTTTATTTTATTGAAGAAGAGAGACACTTACAATTTAACCACTCATTAATCAAGGGCAAAAAACCAGGAGGCATTTTCAAATTAGAGTAGCATTAATTAAAAATGAGACAGACAGAGAGAGTATTGGTATGCATCCAGAACGGATTATTTTTCCTTTCCGGTCCGGTCCAAAACCCGGAAATCCGGGCCGTTATTCGTCCAGATTGTACCTGGGCCGGATCCAATTAAGGATCCACTTATTTAACCAGTTATTGATAGCCAAGTGTTTTTTTTTCTTTTAAACAAAATTTTTTTCCAAAACTAGAGTTAAAACAAAACACCCGCCTGGGTTGTAACCAGTTTTACTCGGGCAGATATCCGCCCGAGTTTTTAAAATCCGGGCACAGATCCAGATATTTCCGAATATCTTCATCTGTATCCGGATATCCAGACAGAGACGGAAGCACCATGCAAACTGGACAGAAATGAACCAGACATCTTAGGCCTTACAATTTACAATGCATCATTGGCATGCAGTATAATGTTCTGGAGTACTTGCCTCAGAGGTAGTGACAATCAGATATCATCATAATTGTATCTGATAAATGTATTCCAATGCATCATTGGCAGTAGCATAATACATGAGACAATAAGATCAGGCAAAAGCTCATGATTTTGAGCATCAAAGAGATTCCAAAACATAAAAACTCATCACATTCTAACTTCAATGCCATTATTTCTACCATCATCAATTGTTGAAAATATTACTTGGCAGATTTATCTAAAAATTAAGGTCATGAATATAAAACTCGGTTACTAACAAATTTACAAAAAGAAATGTCGATCTCTCAAGCTGATGCTAGTGCACCCTTTCTGTACAAAGTAGGACACCTTAAATAGCGTATGCCAACCCTTTTAGTGCATCTAAGATTGGCATATAAATGAAAAGAAAAATACAGAATCACTACAGAACGACTGATTGCGAATTGCACTTGCAAATCATATAAAACCACGAAAAATCTTTATATTAAAAACTGAAGTAACATTAGAAGCAAAAGGACTCTACCAATGAGAAGAAGAATGTAATCTAACCATAATGCGTAGGTAAAAACTGATGCAGAATTTGATGACAAAAAACTCTGCTTAATAGAATCCAAAGTTTTAAACACATTAGTGACTTCGTATACTGCATCAGAGAGATTCCCAAAAGACGAAGTCAACATTCTACAAAGTAGTGCTGATGTCCCTTTTCTATTTTATCATCACTTGCAGTGTCAAAAGTACTATTTCAAAATACTGGCGTGGTACATAAGCTATCAATGAAGTGTAAGATCGGGTTCATAAAAAAGAGCTCCAAACAAGCAGACATTTATGCCATCATCTACTCAAGAAAAAAACGAAGTTTACATTCAAATTACTTGGATGCTTAGAATCTCAAGCCATTGGTACAAACTCAGAATCTAAAACAAAACAAATCTCGATTCATACAGAGAATTTGGAAGAACATATATATAACATAAATGAATATTTGAGCTCAAACCCAATCAATTATCCTTAATACTCTGATAGGCTGCTAAGAAAATGTTGGAAAATAAGAAGTAGTGATTGCTTTACCAAACCTTTCGGCAACCAAAGAAAGTGTAAAACTATGACAATATAGAAGCCTCTGCCTCAGATTTAGATTAATTTCACAGAGATTTGTCTCAGAGTATATTTAAACCCATCACAGGCACAGGATATTACTCCACAATCTTTAAAATGAAACCAGGGAAGAAATCAAGATAAATAAACAGCATAATATAATCAAAATACGGATTTGAGAAATCAAACACAGGATTTCCTCGGCAGCATAAGTCTTTTAGGGGGAAAAGGGTAGTCTAGCGTTAGGGTATGGGTTTATGGCGTTTATATAGAGCAAGAGAGGCACAACAATTAGGGCAAAGTGAGCTGCTTCAAAAAAAAAAAAGGGTCAAAGTGAGGCGCTTCCTTCTGTAGTAGACAATACAAAATCAGGACCGTCAATTTGAGGGAAAAACCAATTTTCATTAACATCCTTGGACTTATTTATTTTACATATTTTTCACATAGTTTTCCTGAATTACGTGAGAGACCGAGATTGATACGGCGCCGTGCGGATGGCGAGTTGGCACCAAGTACCTAGCGTACCGTTTCGATCTTCGCCCGCGATATCTGATAGGCTCAGATAACAACGCATGGGAATGTTCTACTGGGCTTCTATCCGATCACTTAGGGCCCAGACTTGTCTTTTTAAACGAAAGGCCCAAACTTATTAGTGTTTAACTCTATCCTTTTAAAATTTTGTTACGTATAATAAAAGTCGCGTATTAATTTTTATATTAATATTGATTCGTTTATTTTTAAAATTTAAATTAATATTATTTTTAATTAAATATATTTTTTAACCAATCATATTATATTGATACATATATTAATGAGTAGTTATACTTATAATTAAATTTTTCCTTTCTTTTATATCAATAAGAAAAAAAAAATGTAATACTATTTAAAATCTTTACACCACATGCACACTTCACACTTGAGCCAACAGCATATATCCCTCTTCCTTAGTTCCTTTCACAGACAAAGTAGAAGAAGAAGAAGAAGAGGAGGGTTGAAAGTGGGAGAGAGTGGTAGGAATGAGCTGGTTGATTTGATATAAGCGAAAAAGTTTTCTCAAGGATTCTGAAAAATATCTTAAGGAAAATAATAATAATAGCATGAGAAATAAGTACATAATAATATCTTATGTATGGTATCTATTTATATGAGCTCTCTTTTTTCCATTCACAAACTCTGTCTCTCTCTCTAGCCTCTGCTACTCTACTATTAGTGCATCTTTTAATTTCCCAACCAAGCATAACACGTGAATTTAGCTATTATAGGTGCACAAGTCCGGACCTAATGATCCAGAACCACACAAACTCTTTTCCTCATTTCTCTAAATAGCTCTAAAGAGGTAGCCAAATCACCCTGAACAACCAAATGTATGAATGCATATGTTGTAAGCCCAGTTTCAAACTCAAACCCTTTCTTTTCCCTAAGTTTGTCGAAGACTCGTTCGAATTCTAGCCTCATCTTTGCTTTCCTTAGAGAATCAAACAGTTCGTATATAGCATATTCTACAAAAATTGATATTGATACAACTACAACTTATCTTTTCTAAGTGATTGCATGGCACTTATATATTTATAACTACAAGTATCATTTTTCTATTTCTAATGATCCTCCCAGCGAAAGATGAGCCAACAAAGTCATTGAATTTGACATGACCTATAGGCTTGTTATTGGCTGGCTAAGGCAACACTCACGAAACCAAAAGAAGCAAAGAGAATTTTGAAAATGGCATGTGGTAGCACATGGATGTACTCCAATGAACTTTCAATCTCTCGTTAGCTTATTTAATTACACATATGTTGTCTGGCTTTTTGTATAAAGCTTGATTTTGTTTTGTGGTGGCTTGATTTGATGACCAAACTCAATAAGGATTCATTACGATTTTTTTGATGGATTTTCAATGAAGTTTAGGCCATAGAGTATAGGCTTGGGCTAATAAGTTCAAGTCAAAGCGATTTTTTACTGTACGAACTGGTTCGAACTAACCACTAATTAGGGTTTACATGCTAATTATCCTAATTAGAATTTTGCCCCACACACACACACACATATATATATGAGCAATGCTACATACAGTCGTAGAATTGCAAACGTCATGCAATCGCTTTGAAAAAGAGTAGGGTCCACGATTAAAAAGTTAGTTTTTTTTTCATGTGGGTCCCATATTAATTCATTTTTTTCAAAGCGACTGCACGCCACTTGCACAACTACGACTGCAAATATTATTTCTCTATATATATATATATTATATATTAGTATGACAGCTCATTGTATTACTGCACAGTATATTCGACTTTTAAGAGAATAAAATCTTCAACTCTATTGACATATGTATATTACCGAATCACGTAAATATTGTGTTTATACGTAATTAATTATGTTACTTCACTTTAATTTTTTTCTTGTGTGTTTGTTAAGAACCCTCTGGTGAAGGAAACATCAATATAGAGAATATGAGAGATTAAGAACAAGAAAAATGATAGATGCAAGAGATGAAAAGTTTAAAAGATGAAAATGACTTCGCCTTGAAAAGTTCAAGGCTCCCAATTCCTCCATAATGAATAACAAACTGTTTCAACAAATACTTTCCAGATGTTCCCGCCACGACTCCTCTACCCCCTGCATATATTAGAACCAACCAAGACCATGGATCAATTTTAACCACATTAATTAGGCCCATGGGCCACTTAACAATTTTAACAACTCAACAAAAGAAAAGATAACAGTAAAAGGCCCATCAAGCTTAGCCCAAATTAATTGAGTTCATAACAGCGTTGTACACAACATCCTTGCTTTGAATGAATCATCCATTGTGATTTCTCGTCAAGATATCCAAAGTTGAGGTCGGTAAGAATACTGGTCGGTAAGGATACTGTTGATGGTAGGACTTTTCTGACCATTAAAAAAATATCGTAAAGTGTATAAACGTTATGTAATTATTTAAAAAAAATAAAATTTATTATTAAAAAATTAATTTTTTCATATAAATTATATTTTATTTATTTTTTTCAAAAAAATTATATAATAATTATATAATTTACTATTGCAGATACGGAATTTAAGATTAGGAATGAGTATAGATTTTATTCAATTTAAGATTTTATATACATGCCTGTAGATATTTTGCTTTTCTTGAAATATCTCCACTATGTCGATATCGTTTTGTTGATTAGGAATGACAAATACGCAATTCAGATGGAATAAACAGTCACACATGTCCACTTGCTCATCAACTTTATCGCCTTATATAATATCTTGGAAGATATTCTAACTGCCATGACATTACATAAAAACTGTGTCATAAACTAATATTACATAAAACAGTCCTAAATTAATGTGATTAAATATGATTTATCAAATTATAAAATTATTTTTATTATAAAATAACTCTGAGTTGGGAGTTTATGATTATCTAACTCTCAGCTATTTTTGGTTATAACTATAAATTTTGGGAGTTTATGATTACATGTAACTCTAAGATATTTTGGGTTATAACTATAATTTTTCTCCAATAGGTGAATATTATTAATAAAATTAAAGTGCCTTTTTTTTTAAAAAAATAAAATAAAATAAACTCCAAAATGGGGGTAAGAATATGAGAAATCCACGTTGGCTCCACCGCCCAAGGCATTTTACCAATTAAAACTAGCCTGATAGGGGTGCATTGGGGTCCCACATTTTGCTTTAGTGTGAAAACGTGTTCATCACATATTCAATTGTGATGGCCGGAAGGAAACAAATGTCAATATATCCCACTATAATACGACTTTTTGGAGCGGAACCTTTATCACACATCTCTCTTTTTTTTCTTTTTCTTTTTCTGTTTTTACAGCACAATGATAAAAATATAAAAACTTCTAAAAAAAGGATTATGATATCAGGAAATTCATCACCACCCTACTCATCTCAGTTTGCTGTAATGGTCTAGGAAGCTTAGTACTTTGTGATACATTTGGTGCGTGTTTCGACTGGGTACATAAATTTACATGGAAGATAGTAGAATTTGAGGGTAAACTGTAAAGAGAGATACAAAGTTGGGATCTGCATCTGTGCATAAACTCAGAAAACTCTTATAGCAGATCACAATATCCAAACAAATCACAGAAGAACTGACAGGGCTCAACTCAAAAAACCAGAAGCCCGCTTTGGAAAATTTTACAATATATGTACATCTAAAGCTCGATAAACAAACAATTCAAAAATTATTGAAATGCTATACTCCATCCACTAATTTCTAATAAGATTTGTGCTTGTATTTCAACACAGCATCTCTTTCCTGAGTTCCATCTTGTTGCCTGTTTCCCTCAGAACACCAGACAAATCTATGCTTCCCATGATCATATCCTCCACACTTGCTTCCTTGGTGGATCGCAATGGTGCTGGATATTTTGAGATTTCTCCAATTGATGCTAAATTCATTAGCTCAGCTTCATTCAGACCTTTTGCCGGGCCAAGACTACATCTTTCAGTCCCATGCTTCGCCAGTGCATCTCTGAATTTCTTTATCTGAATTACGCGGAATGAAAGTTCAAATTTCAAACAGCATGTTGAAAGTTATGAGATGTCAAGAACGATTTTAGTGAAAATCTTACAGTGGCATTGGTGCAGCTGAAGCTACATAGACGACCTTCTGCACCTCTATAGAACCTAAAGAATGGTAGGACATGAATGTGGAGACCGTGACACATGGTTTTGAGATTCTCGTAGTTAACTTTAATAAAAATCGTATTCGGATTCGATTCAGCCAGCTGACAGATCTGACAATAATGCAATGTTCAATAATCTAATTAGATTTATATACAAAGGCATAATTTCTTAACCAGAACACATATCAAGAATCAAAGATACCTTGGGATGTAGAGCTTTGCAGCCTCCGCAACCAGGTGAATAGAAGTCAACTATGACCAATCTATCACCAGCATTAAGCAAAGAATCCACAAGTTCTTGAGCGGATTGAATCTCCACCATGTTGGGTTTAAGAGTCTTGTCCCACCATCTCATGGCTCGGCTTACACAGATTGATGTTTGTGCCTGAAATCAGAACATCAGTTCCCAAATTCAATAAAGAACACGCTTTCTTCAAAATATGTAAAGACAGAAAAATAAAAAAATTCACATACATGAATGAAGAAATTGCCGGAGGATTTGGGACTCCAGTCTCTTTTGCCCTTTTGGTCCGAGATATGCAAGGGCTTTCCCATAAAATCAACACTCAAAACTGGAAAAGCTCTCGATTCTGCGTCTTTAGATTGAGAAGAACCAAAGGAGGGGCAAAACCCACAAACCCCTCTGGGTTTTGAGCCACGAATAGTCTCATTCAAATTCGACCCATAAGAGTACAGACAACTCTTCATCGACAAAGCCATCATAAGAATATAAATCAGAGGCCTTTGGAGGGTTGTAGCACGAAACAACCAGAACCCAACTTGAAGCAACAATTTTTGGAATCGAAAGTAGCTGGGGGCAAGGAAAGTTAAAAGAGCAAAGATTGAAAACTCTTGAAACAGAAAACCAAGCAAGACCCACTTCAAATTTTCTGCAAAAAGCGCAAGAATTGAACAGAGAAACCGCTCTTTTTGACTCAAATTTGTGGTTTGAAGAGAGAGTTTTGTTCGTTCCTTCAAAGCTTCCAAGGAGAAGGAAGAAGTGAGGTTAAAAAGGAAAATAAGAGAGTGGGTGGGGCAGAATCTTTTTGTTTTTTATTTTACTTTATCCAATTTTTTCAACCTAAATTTTTTCAACTTGAATTTTTTAAAATCCCTGTTATGGATAAATGACACGAAAATTCAGCAGTCTATAATGTGCAAGTTGACTGGGTCTGTTTATCAGATTCGATTATTGAGTAGGCCACGTTTCGTATCGGATTTTTCGTGGATGCTTTGGGAGTTAGGCATGATGTCCCACGAAACGTGTCAAATCGTCGAGCTGACTGTGTTTTTGCCCTCCAAGATGTGGATAACGTCCCACTTCAACGTTATTTTCTTTCCCACAAATGGCGAAATTCTGCTTCTTATGTTTGGGTAAATTATTGGAGTTTGCTCTTTTTAAATTTTGAATTCTTGATTAAAGTATTTCGCAATCATCCAATTTTTTATAAATATAATTGTTCAGTATATGATGATTTCTCAGTTATTTTTAGACTAAGTTTTTTTGTCAACTACGTGATTTTTGGATAAAGAGAAAATTCATTAGGAATTGGATTAGACTAAAGAATTAAGAATGGAATTTTAAGAAAAACACAAGAAATTTGGTTGAAGTATATATATTATATAAGGTGACGATGTGCCCTTTTCAAATAGAGAAATCCTAAACCCACCGAATGTGAATTCCGAATCTTTAAATATAAGGAGAAGGACTACATCTCTAGCCTCCTACTCCTTCAAATATAAAGACAGGTTTGGCAAAGATAGTAGAATGGAGAGACGAGAAAGAAACTAAAGACAAAAAGGTAAGGCAACAATCTTTTCAAAACAGCTTATCTTTTTCTTTCTATTTTTTTTTTTTTTTATTAACTCCAAGCCATATAGATATAGTATTTTATTTTAAAAAAATTATATTCATCACCTTTACACATATAATTTTTTTCTTTTTTTTATTTTTATTTTTATTATTCCCTTTGCAAGAATGTGATATAGGAATTATGAGTTAAATTACTCAATTAATTCAATAAAAATAAAACCTAGGCATAGATAATTGTCAATAAAGGTTATGAGAAATGATTTGTACAGTCTTTAAATCTATAAGACACGGGTAATCTCTTTATAAAAAAATAGACTCCCCTCTTAAAAAAATGTAGAAAAACCTATAATTTTTTCCATAGGATCCATATTTTTATAAAAGACATGCATGTAAATTGTCTATTTAAAACTTATATCTAAGATTATTCAACAGCTAATACCAAACACTGAAGTCACTAGAGAAACAAAACCACGTCCATTTTGGGTTCAGAAACTTCGAAGAATTTAAAGATATTTATGGGAAGCTTGTGCAAGGCAATTAGTGCACCTGAGCTTCTAGATAATGATATAAAGCTCTTAAACTTAGTTGCTTTCTTTCAGTGTGATTGGATTTATTATTATTATTGGGAGATAAAACAGATAAAGGTTCAGAAGTTAGCCCCACGGGTTTGGAGCTTTCTGCTGTTTCCTTTAGATGGATAGATATATAGAAAGATAAATGGCCCATTGGTTTCGATTTTTCGAAATATTTTTTGCCAAAACCATGGGGTCACACAACACAAGGCATCTTCTGCAACAAGTCCACAGACTTTTGGGATGTTGGATAAGAACCAACTTGTCATAGTATAAGTATTTTCTATGGGAGGTTCTACACAGGCATCTCACAAAAATATTTTACAATATAACATTAGGCATCAAGTCACGTCAGCTTACTTTTGTAATCTCTTTGTAAAGACCAAACATTTCTCTTTTTCTACTTGAGTGGGGGTTCAACTTATTCGAGAAGAGAGAGTTTTATATCTGAATTACCGTATAATGGGAAGCAATGCTGTGCTTGACTTAAGCAAAGTAGGCGTTCTACCAAAAGACAAAACAAACATACTTTGAAGGGATTCTTGAAAGGGTAAAAAAAGAGAGATTATTATGGAATTCGGAAATTAGTTGGATCATTTCTAAATCACCATGTAATTTATTAAGAAAATATTTTCCATTGATGTTCCCAATATAACAGAAATAAGTCACCAAATAAAGCCAATAGCTTATTCTGGTAATAGAATCATTTTAGTACTACCAAACAATTAAAACTTGTATGAACCTTGAATTGAATAAAAAAAGAAAAGAAATTCAACTGCAAAAAACTCACAGGTAACATTTTAGCATTTATTATCACAAGGAAGAAGAATGAGAGAATGCACCCTCAGATGGAGAAGCCAAAGCTGCTGCTTCCAATTCCCGCTTTGTCAATGGCCTGGTTGAGGGAGAAAATTGTATATTTGGAAGAGTCTCAATGTCTTCTGACTCTCTTGATCTTAGGGAAAAGTGGGTATCAATTGCCTCTTCAGTTTTGTCAATGAATGTTGATCTTGGCATATAGTCCTTCATGCGGCATATAAATTCCAAATGGCTCCTTGCCTGAACAGAAAAAGAAAAGGAAAAGGAATAACACGAGATCACACGATCAGGGAATATATGTATGTGTATGCAGAAAACACGAAGAAAAGTAAAAGCTACATTAAAGATCTAACTAAGTTGACACATTGGTGTTTATATTGATGGTTATAGGCCTCTTGAATCTTCCATTTACCCTTTTTTTTCTATGATCTTTTATTTTTATTTGTGTTTAATGCAAGCTTTACTTCTGTTTTCTTTGTTATTGATAGGAATTCTCTTGTTAAGACCCTATATAATGGGTTCAAACCTCATATTCATACTACAACCACAACGATTCATATAACCTTCAAAATAAGTCCAATTCAACCAGTTAACCAATCAGATTTCTCCCTAGAAGTGCTTTATTGAAAATTCTCAACTTTCTAACCCCCAAACCTCCACAAGATAAAGGGGTACAGATCTTATCCCACTTAATCAAATGGAATTTTTTCTCATCCTCTAAACCTCCCACAAGATATCACGAAAATCTTTTTCATTCTATTGGCCACCCCTGTAGGCAAAGAAAATAAAGATAAAAAGTATGATGAAAGGTTAGATAAAGTGCTATTGATTAAGGTGATTCTATCACCTTTGGACAAATAAATCATTTTCCAACTAGCCAATCTCATTTCAGGGATGCTTGGAAGATGAGATGAGATGAGAGATATGTGAATAGTAGTGAAATGGTTTGAGTTATGATGTTTTATGAGATTTTGGGAAATGAGAGAAAAAAATTAAATAAAATATTGTTAGAATATAATTTTTTTAATATTATTTTTGTTTTGAAATTTGAAAAAATTGAATTGTTTTTTGTGTTTTGTTTGTAAGTTTGGAAGATTTATAATGATTAAGTAATGATTAAATGAAAAAGTTAAAAAATTGGAATTGAAAAGTGTTTTGTGTTTGATTGATGTTTGGAAATGAAAAGAGATGGGATGAAATGAAACCATCCCATCTCATCTTCCAACAACCCCTCAATCTTTTTAATAATCCCATCCCACATTGCCTTGGATTTATGCGGAGCCCCCAAGAGAAGACCAAGATACTTCATAGGCAAAGATGACACCTTAAAACCCAAAATAGAATTCAATTCTCCTAAATTATTAACCAAGCCAACATGGAGCATTTTAGATTTTGATAAATTCACCTTAAGGCCAGAGACAACAGCAAAACAAAGCAAAAGAGCAATCAAGGAACGATTCTAATCAGGATCCGGCTCACAAAGAATCGACGTATCATCAGCAAAGAGGAGATGAGAGACATTTATGCTACCATTCAATGAACCTCCTACTGAAAAACCTGAGATAAAGCCCCTATCCACTGCCGCCTTCAACATTCTACTCAACACATCCATTACTAAAACGAATGTGAAAGAATACAAAGAATATCGAGAATCTGACAGTTATGCAATTTTTCATCCACTTACACCATCTCCCCCCAAAACCATACCTACCAAGAATATACAACAAATCCCAATTAACATGATCAAAAGCCTTCTCCATATCCAGTTTACATAGAATAATTAGGGCATTGGCTGTAAATCTACTTTCCAAGGATTCATTAGCAATGAGGATTGAATCAAGAATTTGTCTTCCCTTAACAAAAGCATTTTGTGACTTCCAGATGATCTTACCCAAAACTTCACTCAACCGATTAGCTAGAACTTTTGAAATGATCTTGTATCCCCCACTCACAAGATTTATAGGACAGAAATCTTTCACCTCCACTGACCTTGCCCTTTTTGGAATAAGGGCAATGGATAGCATTAAAACTTTTCTCAAATTTCATTAACGAGTGAAATTCAAGAAAAACCTTCATGACATCCTCCCTAATAATGTCCCAACAAGCTTGAAAGAAAGCCATTGTGAAGCCATCTGGGCCAAGTGCTTTGTCTTTGTCCATCCCTCTTGACTGATCAATCGAATAAAAAACCAAGCCATCAACCTTAGGCCTCCAAAGGTATTGCTCCGTGAGAAGTTTATCATAAAAGTGAAAAATGTTATCCTTAAATTCAGCACTGTCCAAAAGTACCCTACCTTCCGAATGAAGGACCTCAATGGCATTATTTCTCTTATGGGAATTAGCTACTCTATCGAAAAACTTTGTACACTTGTCCCACTCCTTCAACCAAAGAGCCAAGATTTTTGTCTCCATAAAATCTCCTACATATGAGTGATTTTTTCCAGCTCAGACTCAAGAGCAATTTTCCTTGCCTTGTCTTCAACCGATAGGGCCCCATCAACCTCTTTTTCATCAAAACAATGCAGCTCCTCAAAAAGAATATTCCTCTGATCAATTATGTTCCCAAATACTTCCATATTCTATTTTTTCGAATCATTTTTCAGGGCTTTAAGTTTCTTGGCTAAAACGAAACTAGAAGTACCCGAAAACTGATATGAGGACCACCACGATCTAAATTTTTTCGTAAACCCATCTACTTGTAGCCACACGTTCTCAAATTTAAAAAAGTATCTCCACCCCTCATGACGATCTCCCACAATCCAATAAAATGGGAAAATGATCATAGCATAGCCTAGGAAGGCATTTTTTTTTTTTTTTGATAAATAACCTAGGAAGGCATTTTTGGAATAGGTTAGGAAAATGAACCTCCCAAGAAGGAGAGACAATAAATCTGTCCAACCTAGACCAAGCCCTCTCATTTGACCAAGTGAAGTCTCTCCCTGCTGATAGTAAATCAACCAAATACAAATCAAAGATTAGGGCTGAGAAGTTAGCCATGACCGAGCCAATACTAGAGTCCTCTAACCCTTTTTTTTTATAAGTGATAAGAAATTTTATGGATAAACATAGTCCAGGTATACTAGAAGTATACATGTGAATACACCTATTTAGGATCTAGTAACTGATACAAGGAAATCACGAAAGCTGAGACCATTCAACTCTAAAGCGATGGCCCACATAAATAAAGTCTTCCAAAAAAACCTCCTAAACTCTTCCAAAGAGTTCCTGATCCTCAAAAAGTCAATCGTTTCTTTCATTACAAATACACCAAATAATACAAAGAGGAGCCATCTTCCATATGGCCACAATCTGTGATGTCCCTGCATTCCTCTCCAGCTTGCAGTGAGTTCTACCACTCTTCCCGGCATGACCCATGCTATACCCATTCTGCTGAAGAAATAATTCCAGATTTCCCGAGCAAACTCACAATATACAAGTAGATGGTCCACCGATTCACCATTCTTTCTGCACATACAACACCATTCTGTTATGATAATGCCTTGTCTTCTTAGGTTGTCCATAGTGAGAATCTTTCCTAATGTTGCTGTCCATACAAAGAATGCAACCTTAATAGGTGCTTTGCTCCTCCAAATGTTCTTCCAAGGAAATTAGACATGGAGAGTCCCCTAACCTTTCACTTGGAAACCGAGTGATGTTGAAATATCCTTTCCAATCCACCACAGGCCATCCCACCAACTGCACAAACCAGCAATCTCATCCCACCAACTGCACAAACCAGCAATCTCATCCCACCAACTGCACATCATTGCTTCAAAATGATATGCACAAGTAAGATTATTTTTCACTTTGCTCGATTTTCTTCATTTTCCTTTTCGAACTTATTTTTAAATACTTCATACCAAACAATCCTATCCAACTGGAGATAAACCTATTTTTCTGAAACATATATAATGCTTATGGGATGCCTAGTAATACACCAAAATGCGAATCTCATGACCCGAGAATATTATCAGATTCCTAATCATTCCCAAATGTGGGTTTATTCACTTTCCATAAAACAAAAGGTTCGTTTGGTTTCTCAAAATTTTTCAAAAGTTTTTTAATCAAACCCAACATCTTTAAATCTCAAAAAAAAAAATCATTTCAACTTTTCATTCAATCATTACTGAACACAAAAATCAACAAACTTTTTTTTACAAGTAAACTCTAAAACAAAAATACTCTTAAAAACTTATTCACAAAATTTTTTTTATATAATTATTAAGAGAATTTTATTACTAAGAATAGGCATAGCCCAAGTACACAGGGAGTATACAAGGGGAAACACCTAAACACACACTAGAAACTGA
Organism: Carya illinoinensis; assembly: GCF_018687715.1. Lineage (NCBI taxonomy): Eukaryota > Viridiplantae > Streptophyta > Magnoliopsida > Fagales > Juglandaceae > Carya > Carya illinoinensis. The sequence goes on along the minus strand of NC_056762.1, from coordinate 8,557,952 downwards.
AAATGACTACCGCAAATCAAGAAGATTACCTCCATTCAATACAAGAGCCATATATCAAAAACTCAAGGTACTAAAGAAAAACTCCCTAAGTTCTCCCATGAGTGTTCTCTATCTTCAAAGCAATACTTATTCCTCTCTAACTATAAGCACCACTTCAAGCACAAAGGAATCATCTTCCATATGGCAGCAATACGTTATCTCCCCTCAAAACCTTTCCAACATGCAAAAAGATCCACCACTTGCTTAGGCATCACCCAAGCAATACCCGTCTTACCAAAAATCTAATTCCACAAAGTCTTAGCCACCTCACAATGAAGAAAAAGATGGTTAACAGACTGACCATCTTTCTTGCATATGAAGCACCAATCTAAGATACAAAGTCCACGCTTTCTTAACTTATCCATGGTCAAGACTTTTCCAAGAGACACCAACCAACAGAAAAATGCCACCTTACTAGGGCCTGAACTCTCCAAATGCATTTCCAAGAGTAATCATAGACACAATGGCAGGTTAGCATGAACCCAACGCAGCCTATCCTCCATTCCTTGGACAATCTTCATATCATATAATCTTCCAAAAAAACAGAGACTACATTCACTTCCCAATCATGGACATCTCTAACAAAATCAACATTCCATTGAAGATTATTATTCAAAAAAGAAAAGGAATCAGCCACTGCAGCATCTTGACCCCTAGCAAACCCAAAAAGGGAAGGGTAAACATTCTTGACGGCTGAATCCTCACACTAAATATCATGCCAAATATGAATTCTTCTTCCATCCCCCACCTTGAATTTAAAAGGATTGAAGAACTCCCCCCAACCCATCCAAATGGACTTCCATAAACCCCAAACACTCCTCTTACTTCATTAGAACACCAACTCCCCCACATCCTCCCATATCTAACATCAATAATATTTTTATATAATGCATCCCTCTCAATATGATATCTCCAAAGCCATTTCCCAATAATAGCTTTGTTAAAAAGCCTCATGTTTTGCACCCCAAACCTCCACAAGAAACCAGTTGACAAACCTTATTCCAACTAACCAAGTGAATCTTTCTTTCCTCCCCATTACCTTCCCCACAAGAAATTCTGAAAAATCCTCTCAATTATATTTGCCACCTCTGTTGGCAAAGGGAAAAGAGAAAGGAAACATGTAGGAAGATTAGACAATGTACTCTTTATCAAAGTAATTCTTCCCCCTTTAGACAAATATAACCTTTTCCAACCAGCTAACCTCCTCTCTATATTCTCAATCACCACATCCCAAATCATAACAGATTTGTGGGAAGCACTCAAGGGAAGACCAAGATACCTCATAGGCAATGAGATACCTTACACCCCAAAATATTACCCAAATCCGAAATATTCGAAACAGAGCCCAGTGGAACAATTTCAGACTTAGATAAGTTGATTCTAGGACCCGAAACAGTTTCAAAACATAACAAAATGGCTCTCGAAGCACAAATATGGTCTTGATTTGTCTCACTAAAAATTAAATTGTCGTCAGCAAAAAGGAGGTGAGACTTTTAAGTTACTCTAAGACTCATCTCCCACCACAAAACCTGACAAGAAACTTCCTTCCACCACTTCTTCAATCATTCTACCCATAGCATCCATAACTAGAAGCAAAAGAAAATGAGACAGAGGATCTCCTTGTCTCTAGCCACGAGAACTATTGAAGAAGAGTTTTGCTATATACAACTACAGTTGCGTACTAATCTGTGTACCAATACTGATTCTTTCATACTTAAAATTTAAATCAACACTGTTTTTAATAAAATCTACTTTTTAACCAATCACATCACATTAGTATACAGATTAGTGCACAATTGTACTTGCAACTATATTTTTCCATTGAAGAAACCAACCGGGGTGCCATTCACCAAAATGGAGAATCTAGTCGTAGAAATACAATGCTTGATCCACAAACACCACTTCTCTCCAAAGCCATATCTCCCAAGTAAGTACAAGAGAGATTCCCAACTAACATGACCATATGCCCTTTCCATATACAATTGAACTAAAATACCATATTCCAAACAACTTTTCGACCTACCTATCCACCTTCACAAACTCCAATACAAAACTAATTTTTAAAAAATTATTCGAAATATTCTCCCCATTCCCAGAATCCAATAAACAATACATATCAAAAAATTCTCAAAATTTTTCATAGCCAAACATACCCTAAATCTCAGGCATCGCCTTCCTAGGAACGCGGATGAAGAGGGGGAATGTAGGATTCCCCAAACCAATTGCAACTTAGCTTAATTTCCCCATCACTGGCCATGTTTACTTGGATTTCTGTTTTTGATAATGAGTGCTACCATAGGTTATGTTTAGAGTCCATATACATAGAAGATACTAACACAAGGATGAATGTATCAAAAGAATTAAGGAAAAAATATATATTTGGGGAAGTCATTAGCATTACCAGTCGATATTCAGGGGCTCTGGCAGGAAGTTTCAGGTAAGCCATGGTCTTGACTTCATAGTCCCATAAAAAAGATGTGTGGTGGATCCATCTGGTTTTGGTAATTGATTGGGCATTTCCACCAAACTTGCGGTTACCAAATACATAATCTGAAACAAGATGATAAAGGTACAAATTTACAGCTTCCTTATTCCTCCATAAGGATTCCTTAAGTCCTATATAAAACCTAAAGGAAGAATACGAGGTAAGTTTCATATAACAATTTCGTCAACAATAACCATAAAGGAAAAATATACTCAAAACTTCAATCAAAATATAAAAATGGTAAGCAAACAAAAATTACGAAAAATATCAGGGATTGCACATAGTTATAAATTGGTATCCATACTGTAGCAACCATAGTTGCTACATTCAAATGATAGGGTGGTGGCTCAAGTAGAGGGAAGTCTAAAGGGAGGGCACTGTGAAGACGGAAAAAAAAGGGTTGGGGTAGGGAAGGTGTGTTCCATTCCAATTCGGGCTTGGTGTATTTTGGGTTGTTTTCACGGGTTTTTGGGTCATTAGGGGCTCTCTAATATGGGATAGGTGTTTTCTTGTATACGTTTAGTGTATTTGGTTACTCCTTTTGATATATATAATATTTTTACTTATAAAAAAAATGTATTTTTAAAAATCAATCATATATGTGCATAGAAACTGCCTATTCTTTGATTTAAATTAAGTGGGGCAATGCATAGCATTGCGAATGTTGGACTTATGATACTATCAAGTGGGGCAATGCATCTAATCCTTAAATCTTTGGACCTTGGGAACCTGATGGATTGTCATACCTTCAGATACCCTACAGTCTATTGGGGAGAAAAGGCGGTGAATCTCAGTGACATATTTAGGAAGAATTAGCGCTGAAAACATGACTTTTATACAGTAAAACATTGCTCACAATTTTATCCAATTGTTCATAATTCAAATCCACATAACCAGGTACCACATGGTGGGTTGGTAAATAAGATTTTTTTTTCCCCGCTGCTCACATTCTGAGATCAGATCCCACTACAATCATGTTACTGTGTGGAAGTACCGTGCTTTGGGGTTCATCTGGTATAATTTTTTCAGGGATAACCAGAGGTGCCAACAGCCCCCTCAAACCCACTTTCTCGCACAAGAGAAGAAAATGGAAAAGAAAAGCGAACCACTCATATAACTATGACAAGAGTCTCGTTCAAGGCAAGTCTGGGGTTTGTCTTAAAAGTTGAAATCTATCTTATATAAGTTTGGCATCACAAGCATCCCATCCACACGAACCTTAAAACAAAGATATAGTAGGTTATTCTTATTACTAGCCCCTTTTAGAATGGGATTGGATTATTCATATATTCCTTACGGACTACTTAGGGAATACTCAATCACTAGGATAAAGTCTTACGTAATGCTTAACATGAAAAGAGCACTACATTGGGCTACTACTGTATTTTGCCGCAACAGGGATTTAAGCTAGACGCTCTATGCATAATCAGTAGTTTGTTAAAACAGCAGTAAAGAGCAAGTACACCCACATCAACAGAATGAAGCATAAATCAAACTTGTTTCAAATAGCTTAACTCACTAAGATCGTCAAAACAAAAGAAGAATCAAATTGAAGATTGAGTTGCAATATAATATATCAAAATTTATCAACCCATGTCTTTTTTTTATAAGTTCTACCCATGTCATAATAATTGGACTTTTAAGCGAAGGGCTCAATGCAGTTACCATTTTCACGAAGGTTGAAATCCCCAATTCCTTGGAAAACTTTGTTGTATAACTGCCCGCTCCAAGACATAATAGGTCGAGGATATGGTTGCAAGCCAGGAACAGTGTCTTTGTTGCATATGAAAGAAACAAATACCGTGCCAGGATCGACAAGGACGGTACCCCCCCCAGTAAACCTTCTTATGACTGGAATCTGATCACATAACACAGATTCAATTTCGAGAAGTTCTGCAGGCTTCCTAAGAAATATATTCATGGAATCCTTATGAGTTATTCATATCCGACATACAAAAATATAGAACCACAACACAAGAGAAAGAAAATGAAAAAAATAAAGCAGAACCAATGACAACTAAAATCAATCAGATGCTCCAGACACTTCAAAGATTTTTGTGCACCCTGGTGAAGTAATTCTAATCATGTACCGGTGTCTCTTTCTGTTTAGCTGTTATAAAACTCAAATTACAGAAACTCACCAAACCTTAATCCTGACTAAATCAGGGTCAGCTCAGCTCCATGAATTCTTTTTAACCAATCGGATATTCTGTCACATCTAAGATCAGATTTTCCATAATCTCTTCCTTCATCATACCCTTATTCAGTACTTGCACCCACATCATTGGAGTCAATAGGTCAACTTGCAAAAGTAGGATGTGAACCCAATTCTAGAACTCTCCTAGCACAAAGAACAGAAACAAATACCACAAGGGTTTGGGCATCCCGTTGAAGTTCAACTAATCCATTTGGGTTTCTTAATCAACTTCAGTCCACCAAATTTCTTAACTTTTTATTTCGGTTAATGGCCTATTAGATATCATACATTGTGAATTTCCGCCTTTAAGCTAACATCTTATTCAACTACAGAACTTTTTTTGACAAATTAATATGCAGAAATACGCAAAGTAGCCAACAGAAAGAGAAGCGGGATCCAATTTTACACCAAGTACGGAAGATATTTTTTTACCCTGATACGCCCATGACAATAGTAGGTTGATTGGTTCCATCGTTAATAATGCACCAATTATCTGAGGATGTTCGAAGCAGCCGCTCCTCCAAATGCAATTGCTTCAAAATAGGCAAACCTTTGAACCTAACAAGATTCATCAAAGGATGTCCAAGTTTACCGGCTTGAGGCACAGCCATTGCAGAATCCGATCAGACCCTAAACGTTATCGCAAAACAAAAAAATTCAAGTCAAGTACGTGAAATTAAAGCCAACATGTAAGAATTCAAGTTGAGAACTTCACCTTTTCGAGCAAGTAAAAAAGTAGTTCAGGTATGGAAAGTCTAGACAAAAAAGCCTCTTGAAACCGAAACCCAAGTGTAAAATACGGGTCCTAAGTTAGGGCTTATAAATATTATTCTTATTATTCTTCCACCTTCTTCACGCCCATATACCTCTCAGTCTTGATTCCTTGTTGGAACAGTTTCCTAACTTTCAATTCACGCTCCAAAACCCTCCCATAAATCCTCTCTTTTTCCCTCAGAATATTACCTTCATCAAACCAGCAGCACCCTTGTGGCCAAACCCATTCTCACAGCAAGCCCCCACGTTGAAAACAAAGCCCCGTGGTCTTCCTCACAGCAAACCAACTCTCTCCTCGCCGGAAAACAGCACAGACAGCGCCGACGAGGAAGTCAGAACACCACCCAGGCTGCCCAGAACCTGCCGACCAGGCACTCCCTGTCACCCCGCGCTATTTCCGATGAGCCCCTATCGGAATACCCCCCTCTTCTTGTTGATTTCTCGGTTTAACAGTTCTCTCACTCTCTAAACTATCTCTCTCTACGTCTCGCCACCACGTTCCGAGGGAGCCTCCAGTTCCGCCGCCATGACTCCCAGCCTCCTAGAGCCGCCGTCGCATCTCCCTTCTCTCCCGTTGAGTTGAGTCCCCCTGTCGGCTCCTCTGCCGAAAGCCTCTGCTTTTATTTCTTTTGTTTTCAGCCTTCTGAAATGCCCATACCCATTTATTTAGAAAAGTGATAAATACACAACATATTTCAAAATATTTTACAAATTAATATTTAAAATGGGGAATATTTTTGTAAACTATCTTATAAAATTAACATTATTTTATAAAAATATCTTTATTTTACAAGTTGTATTGTATAAATTGTTGTAAAATATATTGTGTATATATCATTTTTCCTTATTTATTTCTGTACATATATTACCTATAATATTTTTTAATTTAACATATTTAGAGGGTTTTTTTCCCATAGGCACATATGAGCTCTTAAAACCTAAGCCTATTAAAGGAAACTTCGCTAAAAATAAAGGGGAAGGCACAAACGACGTAAGGGATCTTTAGATGGACTCTTCGGGTAGACTTCTTACGAGACTTATGGAAAATGCCTCTTCAACCTCCAGACATGAGATCTTGTAATAGTGTTTAGATTGAGAAGAAAAATCTATGAATCTATTGTACAGTGAGGATGTGAGACCCTGAAAGACTATAAATCAAACTCATTATAGTGGATTCTTCCCTCCCCAAACTCCCGTGAATGTAGGCCTAGTGCTGAACCATTTAAATCTGTGTGTCTATTTATCTTTATTTTCTATGCATTCATCTATTGTTCACCACCATGGTCATGTGCACGGACTCCACACAGCCATACCAAATCAGCCAGGGGTCCACACAGCCTCATCTAGGACTAGCATTCCAGGGCCCACGTATTGTCAACCTGAGCTCAACGCTAGCTGAGTGCATCAGGGAGGGATCCTTCTCCTCTTCCAGTCTATTGAGCAAATATATTTGTTAACAATTGGTACCATCTGTGGGATTCGAGTTACTTCTCAGAAGTGGAAGAGGGACAACTTCCCGACACGCTTAATAATCTCCAAAGAGTAGATGAAGCTCTCCAGAAATGAAGCTCTCCAAATAAGTATTCCTAGCTTTCCATAATGATGAGTATCAGACGTTCTCTTTCCTTTGTGACTGCATACGTGTATGGGCTTTAAATCCTTCTCCCCCTTTTTGTACTCATAGCTTGTCAAGAGCTTATCGTTAACAACATAGCTTCTACCACATTCTTACTGCCTTTATCTCATTCCTTTTGCTTTGCCTTTATTTCTTCTTGTTCTCCAGCTCTTATCAGATTCTCACTTTCCAAATGGCTGCCCGGAAATCTACCCAGACTGTGAGTTTCGAGTGCTGTCCCAAGGTAGGCTCGTTGGAGCTGGGCTACACATGACACTTTTGGTGCTCTAAGGCCTCTCCTGAGTTCCTCCAATCGTTGGCTTTGACCAATTGTGTCTTGGACATTGTGGTTTTCAAAGCCCCAGCGCCACGCAAAAGGGTTGTCGACGTCGATGGCTTGGCATCTTGCATTGTCCTTTTTCTCAATATGTTCTCCTACGGGCTAAGACTACCTTTTCCTTGTCTGGTCCATGAAGTACTGTATTGCCTCTGGTTGGCCTCGCTCAACTTCTCAAATGTTTGGCAAATCTTGATTTGCTACTGTATTTTATGACGATGGGCTTTGTTGAAGTTTGACCCTAAGCACGCTGACTTAAATTATTGCAAGTTTCTCTTGACTCACAATGTGAAGAGGGGCACTGGGGACATCTGTAGCTTTATAGGAATGAACGCCATAGCAGTACTGGAGCCAAGATATCGTAAGGTTTTCAACTGGACTGGCAAATTCTTCTTCATTTCTGGTAGTGGGTGGGAGTTCCTGGTTGGTCAGATTGGTTGTGCTGAGTTTCCCATTAGGACTTCATGGGGGGTTGTACCTAACGACAAGGCTGTGCGCCCAATCACTACACTCGATGAGTTGCGTTGCGATCATTTGGGATTAGGCGACTCAGCATCCTCTTCTTGTCCATTCGAAGGTTCTCCTTGGGGAGGATAATCTTGCCGCCTTCTTTCCTCTGGTTGGTCATGTTGCTCCTTCCACCCGTGGCATCTTCTTCTGCTTGTCTTTTGACTCGTCAAGGAAACAGGCTCCAAACTTTCCCTTCTAGGGCAAGGGGAAGAAAACCCGCTCAGAGCCCAGTGGTGACAACCTTGCGTTCTTGAAGACCGCTGGCTCCAATCATCGTGTGGTGCCTATGTGACCCCTGCTACTCCTTCCTCCTTCGCGAAGAGGACTCAGCTCCTTAGGAGGGAGAGTTGCGAATCCTGGTTCATCCACCCTGCCATCTTCTCCCTTGGCTTTAGTTGTAGAACTTGTTGTGATCCCTAGCTCGAGAGGCTCAGCCGCTCTCACGGAGTCGCAGGATGCATCCTGAGAGGGAACTTGGTCCAAATGCATTTACGAGGCGCTCTTCTAGATAGGGTATCAAACGCAGGTGGTGGAACTGCCCCCAGAGCTGAATATTGTTTCTACCCCGCTGAGTCCTAGGAAGGCTGCAGCGATAGCTGGGAATTCCGGGGAGGGAAGCCACTTTAGCCCTAAAGACGAGGAAGGGTTGAGATCTCTCGTGTTTGCCCCCTACCAGTGACTGAGGGTGCTCCTACTTCTTTCAGTCGTAAGCCATGTGAGGTGGTCCTAGGCAAATCTAGGGAATGCAGGGTGGACTTGCACTTTGCAAAAGATGCAGACGAGGCTATCCCATCTTGAGGGTAGAACTTGGCGAGATGAGGTCCTAAAGCGGGTATCTAGGCTGCTGCAAAAGCTTTTCTTGGAGGTCTCTCCTTGTCTTATGCTTTTTCCTCAACTATGCTCTCTTCCTTATTCGCGCCTTTCTCTTCTAACCTTGGAGTTTGTAGGAATGGTTAGCCAAGCATGTTGTGAGCAGCCGTAAGGTGGTCGAGAGGGAGAACCTGGAGCTTTAGTCTATGGTGATAATGACTCTCCATTACGCCAGTGGAGAGAGGGAGGAGAGAAGTTGCCTAGAGGTGGAGCTGGCTATGGCTAACAAGTGCACCTTCAAAGCCCAAGAGTCATTGAGCAAGCTTCAGGAGTCATTGGACCTGGCACAGGTAGAGAATGAGAGGTTAAGGGACCTTAGAGATTTTGACTCCTAGCAGCTCAAAATATTGGAGGAAGAATGCTCAACCTTGTCGGCTATTGCAGAGGACTGAGGAGCCTTGCTGTCTGCGACCAGAATCCATAAGGATGAGGCGCTGGTTGAGTTGGGAGCAGCCCACAAGGGTTGGGTTTGTTTATTAACTCTTGATGGAGGTTGTGCAATGTGCATGACCAAGCACGCCTCATTGACCCTTGTGCTTTGGCGAAAGCGGCCTGAGTGGTATGTAAGATTAGGCTCACCCATAACTCTTTTGAGGAGGCTGAGAGGCACGTAAGTCTAACTCACCTTGTTGACCCTCGTGTTTGGCTAGAGGGGTCGAGTGGTATGTAAAACTGTGCTTGCCCAAAAATCCTTTGCGAAGGTTGTGAGGTGCGTAAGCTTAGCTAGCCTCATTGACCCTCATGTTCGGCTAGAGGGGTCAAGTGGTATATATAACCGGGCTCGTCTAGAGATCCTTTACAGAGATCAAGAGGTGTGTAAGCATAGTTTGCCTTATTGACCCTCGCACTCGGCAAGAGGGGTCAAAGTGGTATGTATAACAGAGCTCGCCTAGAAATCATTTGCAGAGGTCGCGTTGTATGTATGATTAGGCGCGCCTTGTTGATCCTTATGCTCAGCAAAAAAGGTTGAGCAGAATGTATAACTGGGCTCGCCCAGAAATCCTTTGCGGAGGCCGAGCGATATGTATGACTGAGCACACCTCGTTGATCCTATCGCTCGGCGAGAGGGGTCGAACGATATGTATAACAAGGCTTACCCAGAAATCTTTCGCAAAGGTCGCGAGGTATGTATGTGTTAGAACCCCATATTTTGTGGGCCATAGCCAAGCCACCAACCATGCCATAACAAGCCTTGATGGGCTCATGGCTGATGCCCTGACACTGCCACAACCATGCCTTGACATGCACAAGACGCCCAGCAAGGTTAGTGACCGTGTACAGCCAAGCGCATGGCCAGGCATGCGCATACCCATGCACACACCCTTGTGCACACACCCATGCACTGCAAGCCAGGCCAACGCCTAGGCCCTTGTCTGGGCCATGTAGCATCAGTGTATGACACCATGCCGTGCCCACCAGCATACAATATTTGTTGAATATTTAATATTATTTGAAAATCTTATATGGGCGGCAATGAATGTTGTTGCTCCTATTTCATATGATTAGCACCCTTGCACATAAAGCCCTTCCATGTAGAATTTTTCTAATTTAGTTTGTACATATTAGAAATAAGTCAATATTATATATGTTGCCCAGATGACTAACACAAGAGGGGGGATGAATTGAGTTGTATAAAAAAAATAACAATTATAAATCAAATATATAATATAAAATATAAACAAAATATGAAATAACAATAAATATAAAGAGTAAGGGTAAGAGAGAAGCAAACTCAGTATGTTAACGAGGTTCGGCCCCACTGCCTACGTCCTCGCCTCAAGCTACCCCTTGAGGATTCCCCAATTCACTATTCAACCTCCTTCAAGTGGAGATAGAAACCTATTACACGTTTGAACAATACCGCTACAAAGGATCCGTGTAGAACACCCTCTACACATGCAATCACCTTACACGTGGTGATTCAACTATTCCCCATGTAGAATACTTTCTACACACACAAGGGTTATACACACCCTTTTTCTGATACAAGAGCTGATAGTGGGTAGGTTATCAGAAAACACTCCTCAATGAGTGAAATAAGAACAATACAGTGCAAACTATATCTCTCAAAATGAACAAGGATTAAGGCTGAATGCTTAGAGAAGAGATAATGAAAGGTTTGAATGAATGTTGTATGCTCTTGATGTTGTGAATGTGAAGCTCTCAAATGATCTATTTATAGGCATATGAGACTTCATATTCAAATTTAAAAAGATTCACATGTCAAAGACAACATCATTCACTTTTTCAAAAAATTCAAATAAAAGGTTCTTCTTTTTCAATTATCAAAAGACAACATCATTCACTTTTTCAAAGATTTCAAATAAAAGGTTCTTCTTTTTCAATTGTCAAAGACAACATCATTCACTTTTTCAAAAAAATCAAACCTAATCTTTTACTTTTGGCATATGACAAAATGAGCACAATTTCATTTTCAAAAAATTCAAACCTAATCTTTTACTTTTTGTATAAGTCTAAAAAAGCATCAATCACTTTTGAAAATATTCAAATAAAACATGCACATGTGAAAGATGACAATCAATCATCTTTAATATTTTCAAAATTCAACCCTTTAATCAAGGCATGCACATGCAAAAGATGACAATCAATCATCTTTCAAAATTTTCAAATTTAATTTTTAAAAATATTCATGCACATGTGGAAAATGTATTTTAATGCTTTATGATAAAATATTAATTTTGAGCATTAATCTTAATTTCGAATTTTGAAGAGATTTACAACATTACTCTATAATTTTAATGTGAACTTGTTCCCTTCTTGCTCATACTTGTTTCCTTGATGTGCTTGACTCCATTGTGTAGACAACTTGAGCTTGAGACTTCTTTATTCTTTGAATTCATTTGTTATCATCAAAATCCATGTGTAAATATATAATTACACAAAACTTGAAATATTGGGTTCAACAATCTCCCCCTTTTTGATGATGACAAATACTTGATAGAACCTGAAACCTGTATTAATACTTAAGCTCCCCCTGAGAATGTGCGTTAGTTTTTCAAGTAAAAGTATAAATATAATTCCAAGTATATATAACAAGTTTAGCAATTTAAACAGTATTAATGTTCTAGTCTAACACTTCTCCCCCTTTTGGCATCATTAAAAAGGATCCGCAATAAGTAAATAGACTGAAGAAAACGGTGCGTTAGTAGACACTATAGATAGTTGAAAAATGGAGCCGTCCGTGACCCGACAAGTGCTGCAAAGCCTCGAGGCCTAACTCTATGAATTTAATACGGCTGAAGATTTAAACAATCGCCTGATGTTGTTGACAAACGGGATTGAAGGCTCCGAGTTTCTATAAAAAAATGATCATTTTCATCTATCGGATGCCAAAAAAATAATCGCTTCTTGACCTGAGTTCTGTTTTTCCACAACGATAGAATGGCTGAACAATTCTCTTCCACTAATGTTCCAGACTTGAATCAGAAACTCTTGACGCATCAATCATCAATCTTCTCTCCTGAGGCCGTCAATACCATGATAGGAGCAGTGAACCGTTTTTCTAGTAAGGCTGATTCTGAGATTATTGCAGAATCAAGAATGCTCAGTAGTCAATATGCTGCCTCTATTACGATCATGTCTCGGAGGTTAATGGCGATGGTGAGTGAGATTGATCATCTTAACATGCAAATATTTGAGTTACGACAGAAGCTTGCTAATAAGGATAGCGAGAATAAAAGGCTAAAGCAAGAAAACCAAGAGTTGAAAAAATTTGCAGATTGGTATGCTCATGATCTGCAACCACGAATAGAGGAGCTGGAACGAGAAAGGGTTCAGATACAAGGTCAATATCGGCAGATAACAGCAGAGGTTCATCGTTTACTAGAAAAATAGGGACAATCTACTGTTAATCTCTCTAGCTTAGTAAGAAAACTTTTGACAATGTGTGTCCAGCATATCTTGTATTTCTTTTGACTAAATAAGATTTGAAGAGAAAATAGTTTGTCTTATTCTTTATGCTATCTCTATAAAATCAGTCCGGAAGTTCATCCAATCCGCATCAAGTTTTCATCTCATCTCTATAACTCATCTGCATTCCTTCAGCATTTTCGTTTTAAGCCTTCTATTCTTTTCTCAATGGCTCATTCTTCTAACATTTCTCTAGATCCATCCATGAGACATTCTGCATCTCAACCTCATGTCCTTTCTGCAGCTGCCATTGGTGCCATGTTGTAGCAAGAAAATAATAATCTGACTAATAAGTCAGATTCTGATGCTATTTATGACTTGGTGAGTCTTGGGACTCGCTACTCTTCCTCTATTGTTGCTTTTTCTCAGCGGCTACAAGCTAAAAATCATGAAGTTGAAAGGCTCAAAGAACAAATTGTTGTACTTCAACGAATTGTTCAAGAGTCTCTGACCGGTGCAAAACTGCAAGTGCACAGTATCGTAGTTTTATAGTAAAGTAATAAGAAGAGTATCGTCCTCAGGGATTGGTACCTTACTCTTGCCAAATACCAAAATTATGCTAATCTCAATTTTATCTAGAGGAATCGCTAAGGTTTTTGTAGTAGCAAATAAAACTAGATCAACTCAAAGAGAAATAAGCTAGAATATAAAACTGATGTTTGAAGATCAAATTCAATAGAGAAGAAAACTTCTAGGAAATCGATTTCACCATAATCCTTCACTATGCTTTTCTCATCCAGCTAATTTAACTTAAACCTCTTTTGTCTATTAGCAAATCTCTAATTCATCCAAAAGCCTCTTTCGATAGTCAATTGGAAGTGATTCTAGTTTATCAATTCACACAAGAATATGCAAATTAAATAATCAAGAACGCAATAAGACCAATGATTTAATTACTACACAGGTTCATACAAGTCTTTCGAGCTCTATACTTACCTATGCTGAAATATCCAAGATCTACCCTATGATTTCCTCTTTCGATAGCAAATCACAAGATTAATAATCATCTAATCAATGGCCAGTTAATTAGAAGCATTAAACTCAGAATAAATCAGATAAACAAAGAGAGAATTTGCATTAAATTAGCATGGACAAACAAGCATAGTTCGGAATTAGGTTACATCGTTTTCCTAGAAAGAAGAAAATTTAGCTCATGCTAGAATTGGAATTCAACATAAACGAATTCACCATAATTGTTCTGAGAAGATGGGAAGAAGAAAATAAACACTGAAAAATCCTCCTTGCAGCCTCAACTGGTCGTCAAAAGCTCAAGGGAACGATTCAACGCCTTTCTCCCGTCCGTGCTCGTGTATGAATCCAACGTACGTGCAATAAATTGGAATTCCGTCTCCAAAACAAATGATTTGAATCCCTCTAGCTATGTTTTTCTCTCCCAAAGAGTGTTCTCCAGTCAAAACTCGCGGCTCTAGAGTGAAGAATGGCCTTTTATATGGTCCCACGGCGGAAAACCTAAAATCTGTCAAAATACGATGTTCGCTCGAGCGGGATGTCGAGCGCGCGTCGAGCGTTCGACTCTGCCTGATTTCGCTCGAGCGTCCTATCGAGCGCACATCGAGCGTTCGACTCTGCCTGATTTCGCTCGAGCGGCCAATGTCTCCGCTCGAGCGATCTTCGTTTTTCAGCAACCTGCTCGAGCTCCCTGTCGAGCGGCAGTCGAGCGTTTGAATCTGCCTGAATTCGCTCGAGCGGCCAAAAGCATCCGCTCGAGCGAACTTGTAAAATCTGCAATATGAAATTTTGCAAGCCATCAAATACCCCCAAACTTACAACTTTGTTTGTCCTCAAACAAAAAGAAAAACAAATGATAGTTTAGGCAATATCAACTCGACCTCAAAGAGAAGTATCATCACACACCAAACTTTTATGAATTTAGATTTCATCTCTAGTATCTTACTCTTTTAACATCAAAGATAGCAAGAAAATCAATCAAAAATTTTACAATTTGTCAAGCAAGAGTTAGGTGTTTACTTCAACCTAAAGCTAAGACCTTGAGTGTGTGTGTGATATAGTCAATTTAACCTCAAACCACCTGTAAACTCAGATAAAAGTAGAACAACCAAAATCAGAAGAATTCTCTTAAAACTTAACCCCATAAGTCCAATTTTCAGAAATCCTCTCCACTAATGTAGTCAACACCAAAATCAAAGATCAAAAGGTCTTTATTAAGGTTGTAATGATAGGCCACAGGGTGAGGGTTAAGAAAGAACTGGATATGGGAGATTAAACAAACTGGGAAAATACTTAGTGAAAAGAACATTAAAAGAGAAACTCACATGATTCAAATCATAGCTCTTTCTTGGCAATATGCTCATACTTGTGGCATTATAATTGCTGTAATCACTGATGTAATACCAACACTTCCCTTAACAAAATTTGAGGTAATTCACTTTCCGCTTGGCGACTTCTTTTTTTCTTTTCTTTTATTTTCCTTTTTTTTTTTTTTCAATCACTTCCTTTCTTCTTCTTCTTTTTCTTTGATCAAACAGAGCAAACATAATACGTTTCATCATGTAACCAATTTTCTCTTTTAAATGTAACTCTCCACCAAAGTATTTTCTCAAACTATCAACGGTAGATTCATTGTTTTTCAGGCTTAGAGCGGGCATGGTTTATGTAGTTTAAAGAATCAATAAAGGCTCATGAAGGCTCAAGAGGGTTGACTATGGAAACACAC
>NC_056762.1:8427500-8537500 GCF_018687715.1 Carya illinoinensis | reverse complement strand
TTCATGTAGAGAACTTGAGCACAACAACTACCCGCAGCAACATATTCTGCCTCAGCAGTAGATAGTGCAACAGAATTTTGTTTTTTACTAAACCAGGAAATTAATGCATGACCTAAGAAATGGCATGCTCCACTAGTGCTTTTTCGATCTATTTTACAGCCAGCATAATCTGCATCTGTGTAGCTGATTAGATCGAAAGATGTGTGCTTAGGGTACCATAACCCTAGGTTAATTATACCACTAAGATATCTAAGAATGCGCTTAACTGCAATTAAATGTGATTCTTTTGGAGATGATTGAAAGCGTGCACATAAGCACACACTAAACATAATATCTGGTCTACTGGTTGTTAAATATAATAAGCTACCAATCATACCTCGATATATCTTCGAGTCAACTGGCTTACTGGATTCATCTTTATCAAGTTTAGTTGATGGGCTCATTGGTGTTCCAATTTCCTTAGCATTTTCCATCCCAAACTTCTTCAATAATTCCTTAATATATTTTGATTGATTGATGAATGTCCCACTTTTTGCTTGCTTAATTTGCAATCCGAGAAAGAATGTAAGTTCTCCCATCATGTTCATCTCAAATTCTTCCTGCATAGTCTTAGCAAAAACTTGACACATATTTTCATTAGTAGCACCGAATATTATATCATCAACATAAATCTGAATCAAAAGAAAATCATCATTTTCATATTTAATGAAAAGAGTTGTGTCGATTTTTCCTCTTGAAAAACCTTTTTCAATCAAGAAACCACTAAGTCTTTTGTACCAAGCTCTAGGAGCTTGTTTAAGTCCATATAGTGATTTTGTGAGTTTGAAAACATGATTTGGGGAAATATGATTTTCAAAACCTGGAGGTTGCTCAACATATACCTCTTCATTTATAAAACCATTTAAGAAAGCACTTTTAACATCCATTTGAAAAAGTTTGAAATCTTTATAACAAGCATATGCAAGTAGCATTCAAATAGCTTCTAATCTTGCAACAGGTGCATATGTCTCATCATAATCGATTCCTTCTTCTTGATTAAAACCTTGGGCTACAAGTCGAGCCTTATTTCTAGTTATGACTCTGGACTCATCTTTCTTATTTCTAAAAACCCATTTTGTTCCAATAATAGTATGATTTTTGGGTCTAGGAACAAGTGTCCAAACATCATTTCTTTTAAATTGATTCAACTCTTCTTGCATAGCTAGAATCCAAGATTCATCAAGAAGTACGTCATCAATATTTTTGGGTTCAATTTGAGATATAAAAGCAGTATGATTGCAAATATTTCTAAGAGATGATCGAGTACTTACACCTTGTGAAGGTTCTCCCAAAATTTGTTCCACTGGATGATCTTTCACAAATTTCCACTGTTTGGTTGCATCTTGTATTAAATTTTGATGATCTTTCCTGATGGCTCCATGTTGAACTTCCTCTATTGTTTTCTCTTTGTTGAGATTGAGACTTTCTGTGTTATTTATACCTTCTGTTTCTTCATCAATAGATTTCTTGGAGAGTGGAGAATTAGATTCATCAAATACTACATGCATAGATTCTTGTACAGTCAAAGTCTTTTTATTGAATACTCTATAAGCTTTACTATTAGTAGAATACCCGAGAAAGATACCTTCATCAGATTTTGCATTAAACTTGCCTAAATTATCCCTGTCATTCAAAATAAAACATTTGCATCCAAATACATGAAAGTAACCAATGTTGGGTTTTTTCTCATTCCAAAGCTCATAGGGGGTTTTATCTAACTTAGATCTTAGCATAACTCTATTTATAACATAACATGCAGTACTTACCGCTTCGGCCCAAAAATAACTAGGCAAGTTGTTCTCATTGAGCATTGTTCTTGCCATTTCTTGAAGAGATCTATTTTTCCTCTCTACTACCCCATTTTGTTGAGGAGTTCGAGGAGCAGAAAAATTATGCACAAAACCGTTTTCATCACAAAATGTTTCAATATTTTTATTAACAAACTCTTTTCCCCTATCACTTCGGATACTTGAAATAGTATAACCCTTTTCATTTTGAATTCTCTTGCATAACTTGGTAAAGGCATTATGTGCCTCACTTTATGAGCAAGAAAGATGACCCAAGTATATCTAGAGAAATCATCAACAATAACAAATGCATAATATTTTCCTCCTAGACTTGCAACTTTATTTGGTCCAAAAAGATCCATGTGTATCAGTTGTAATGGTCTAGTAGTGGAAATATGTTTCTTAGTTTTAAAAGAAGTTTTTGTTTGTTTACCAAATTGACATGCATCACAAATTTTGTCTTTAAGAAAATATGTTTTTGGTAAACCTCTCACAAGATCATTTTTTGAAAGTTTGGAAATAAGTTCCATGTTGGCATGACCTAATCTTCTATGCCATAACCAACTAGTTTCATTTTGAGCTGAAAAGCAAATAGCATCTTGTGAGGTAATTTCTTCAAAATCGATTGTATAAACATTATTGTTTCTAAAAGTAATAAAACAAATATTACAATCATGATCATTCAAAATAATGCATTTATCCATTTTGAAAGTAACTGTAAATCCTTTATCACATAATTGACTTATGCTCAAAAGATTATGTTTTAGACCTTCAACAAGTAGAACATCTTCAATTATGAGAGAAGATTCATTACCAATTTTACCTATTCCCACGATCTTCTCTTTCGAGTTGTCTCCAAATGTCACGTGTCCTTCTTCTTTAGATCTAAGATCAAAGAACTTAGTCTTGTCTCCCGTCATGTGTTTTGAACATCCACTATCTAAAAACCACTTATTTTTGCTTGTGGATGACTTCATGCATACCTATAAAAACAATTAAAATGATTTTTCTTGGTACCCAAGTTCTTTGGGTCCTTTATTTATTAGTATTAGAAGAAACAAGATTTTTAGGTACCCATATGGCCCTAATAGTCATTGTATGATTTCTTCTAATAGGACAAGTATGATAATTATGACCATTTCTATTACAAAAATTACAAATAGCATGTGACATATATGAAAAACTTGAATGATTATAATAATATCATTTTTTGACAAAATTATTTTTATGAAAAGAATTTTGAATATTAGTCTTTGAAGTAGAATGATTATCAAAGAAATTTTTATAAGGTTTGTATTTTTGTTTTGGCATATATCCCAAATCTGCCTTGTCAAAAACACATCTTTGACTACCAAGAAGTTTTTTAAAATTTCTTTTTCCATTCGTAAAGTTTTCAACAATATTTTCTAAATCGGTTTTCTTTTTATTCAATTCAAGATTTTCATCTTTCAAAATGATACTTTCTTTTCTTAAAATTTCAATTTCGTTTGTTAAAGAAGAATTTTTCTTTTTCAAAGCAGTATACTTGATACCTAATTTTTCAAATTCCTCATAAATCTCTTCTAAAACATTTTGCAATTCTTTATATGAAGGATTTTCAATATTATCAAGATTTGTTACTTCAATGTCATCTTTAACCATAAGACAAAGATTTGCTGATTCTTCATTGCTTGCTTCACTATCTGAGCTACTTGAATCATCATCCCATGTAGCTTTCATTGCTTTCTTGCCCTTGTTTCAATCTTTCTTTAGCAGAGGACAATCTGGCTTGATATGACCAGGTTTATTGCATTTATAACAAATTAAAGTGTCATTTTTACCTGAATCTTTCTTGGAAACCTTTTTGAAGGATTTCCTCGGAGGAGTTCTATTTTTCTTCAAGAACCTCTGAATTTTTCTTGTTATCATCGCAACTTCTTTATCTTTATCGTCATTTTCCTCATCTTCATCACTTTCACTTTCATGAGGAACAGCTTTAAGTGCTAAGCTCTTCTTTGGCTTTTCTTCTTCTTCTCCTCTTTTCAATGTGTACTCATGGGTGATAAGTGACCCGATGAGTTCATTGACTTCGAGCTTCTTGAGGTCTCTAGCTTCAATAATCGCTGTAACTTTTGATTCCCAACGTTTTGGTAAAGAGTTGAGAATTTTTCTTACTATCTCCACCTTGGAATAAACTTTGCTAAGAGCTGTCAAGCTGTTTATGATGTTAGTAAAACGAGTGTGCATACTAGAAATAGATTCATCATCATTCATCTTAAACATTTCATATTCATGAGTAAGAATATAAATTTTTGATTCCTTGACTTGCGAAGTTCCTTCATAAGTTACTTCCAAGTTATCCCAAATTTCTTTTGCCGTAGCGCAATTCATTATTCTATTAAACTCATTTCCATTAAGAGCGTTATATAATAAATTCATAGCAGTTAAATTTAAAGTATAAAGTCTATCGTCTTCACGATCAAACTCTTCTTCTTCCTTTTTGACCTTTACTCCATCAACCACTTTTGTTGGAATATAAGGTCCATTTACAATACATTTCCAGATTTCTCTACCTTGAGGTTGAAGAAATATTCTCATTCTAACTTTCCAGAATGAGTAATTATCTCCACAAAAGAGTGGAGGCTGACTGCTAGATTGACCTTCACCAAATGAAGCTGCAATGTTAGCCATAAGATCTTAATTCAAAAGATAGTTAATCTTATAATAGAGCTCTTAGCTCTGATACCAATTGTTGCCCAGATGACTAACACAAGAGGGGGGGTGAATTGAGTTGTATAAAAAAAAATAACAATTATAAATCAAATATATAATATAAAATATAAACAAAATATGAAATAACAATAAATATAAAGAGTAAGGGTAAGAGAGAAGCAAACTCAGTATGTTAACGAGGTTCGGCCCCACTGCCTACGTCCTCGCCTCAAGCTACCCCTTGAGGATTCCCAAATTCACTATTCAACCTCCTTCAGGTAGAGATAGAAACCTATTACACCTTTGAACAATACCGCTACAAAGGATCCGTGTAGAACACCCTCTACACTTGCAATCACTTTACACGTGGTGATTCAACTATTCCCCGTGTAGAATACTTTCTACACACACAAGGGTTATACACACCCTTTTTCTGATACAAGAGCTGATAGTGGGTAGGTTATCAGAAAACACTCCTCAATGAGTGAAATAAGAACAATACAGTGCAAACTATATCTCTCAAAATGAACAAGGATTAAGGCTCAATGCTTAGAGAAGAGAGAATGAAAGCTTTGAATGAATGTTGTATGCTCTTGGTGTTATGAATGTGAAGCTCTCAAATGATCTATTTATAGGCATATGAGACTTCATATTCAAATTTAAAAAGATTCACATGTCAAAGATAACATCATTCACTTTTTCAAAAAATTCAAATAAAAGGTTCTTCTTTTTCAATTGTCAAAGACAACATCATTCACTTTTTCAAAGAATTCAAATAAAAGGTTCTTCTTTTTCAATTGTCAAAGACAACATCATTCACTTTTTCAAAAAAATCAAACCTAATCTTTTACTTTTGGCATATGACAAAATGAGCACAATTTCATTTTCAAAAAATTCAAACCTAATCTTTTACTTTTTGTATAAGTCTAAAAAAGCATCAATCACTTTTGAAAATATTCAAATAAAACATGCACATGTGAAAGATGACAATCAATCATCTTTAATATTTTCAAAGTTCAACCCTTTAATCAAGGCATGCACATGCAAAAGATGACAATCAATCATCTTTCAAAATTTTCAAATTTAATTTTTAAAAATATTCATGCACATGTGGAAAATGTATTTTAATGCTTTATGATAAAATATTAATTTTGAGTATTAATCCTAATTTCGAATTTTGAAGAGATTTACAACATTACTCTATAATTTTAATGTGAACTTGTTCCCTTCTTGCTCGTACTTGTTTCCTTGATGTGCTTGACTCCATTGTGTAGACAACTTGAGCTTGAGACTTCTTTATTCTTTGAATTCATTTGTTATCATCAAAATCCATGTGTAAATATATAATTACACAAAACTTGAAATCTTGGGTTCAACAATATATCTAACATTTTTATTTACTAAGCAAACAAAATGTCAATAATGTTGTGAATCATTTTATAATTATTCAACTCCTTTTCACCTTGGTAACTAAAGCAAATTATTATTATTATGAGATATTATTATCTTGTAATTACCGTGTTAAAAAGCTCCCAATAGGTGTAGTCTCATTTGTGTTAAATAAACAATTTTCTCTATTTGAATTGGAAAATCCAATTTAGAGAAAGAAACACAATGCTTGGATTGCATATTATTCGAAATAAAATTAAACAGAATCAATGCAACTGAATCGAAAGCAATGAGAGTTCTAACATGAAAAATGCTAGGCTCACCGAGATATGGTCCCGGTAATTTTTTTTTATTTTTTCTACTTAGTGATGATTAAGAAAATGTTTTTTAATGATGTTGTGATTTTTTTTTTAAAAAAAATATTGAAGAATATACAAAAAAAAAAAAAAAAAAATTGTTAATCTCGGGACCGAAGATGTAGCACGAGCTCTTCTAACATTATTTTCACCTTAAGAATCAGAGACTGATGATGCTTGTTGGTTCCTCTATGAATTGCTTCATTGGATGCATAATTCATTATTTTTCACTTTTAAGTTATGAACCCAGAACTGTCCCTTTTTGTGGAACTGTTGAAGTGAATTGCTTATTGTGTAGAGACTTTCTCATATCAGTTGGAAAGCTATCTTTAGCGGAGTTTGTGTTGCCCTTTTAGCAATGTTATGCTTTTGAGTTTGCTATTGTTTTTTGTTCTTCTTCTCATGAGATGGAAAAGAAACAGATATGTCTCCATTTTTTGTGCATGAGAAATAAGAACAAGGTCATATTGCTACTTTAGTAGTAGGGTGATGTTTATATGATAGGACCAAGATTCTCTTAAACAGATTGTCTAAACTTGATAACTTTAAATAAAAAAGAGATATAAACGTGAAATGAGTAGTATTTAATAGTATTTGAAAATTTTATATGATTTCATACGATTACCGGCTTTGCACCTAAACCCCTTCAGCTCGGATAAGAATTTAAAAGAGAATTTTTTTTTTTTTTTTTTTTTCTTTTCCCTCATATTGCTTTTTATTTCGATGAAAATGACATATAACACTAGTCTTTAGGTATATGCCATAGAGAAGTACTGCATACACAAAAAAGTTACATAAAAATAAATCTAAAAACTGATGTCGCTTTATATGATTTGTTGGATCTACTTTATAATAAAAGTAATTTTACGATCTGACGTACTGCATCATATCACATCAGTTTGTGAGTTTATTTTTGTGTAGTTTCTTTGTGATTAAAGTATTTCTCGATGCCAAAAGGTATGTAGTTTGCAAGCCGGTCAATACATTTGTGAGACCTCTTTTCGCTATAAAAACAAAGTCAAAACTCTAGTTATTAGTTAAGGTGGCATGCCTCTGTATCCTCAGTGATGTTTGCCTTGATGTGTTAAAATATAGAAAGCAAGTGTAGGCAACACTTTGAAAGATGTGTGCTGCAAATCTGGCATATTATTCAGACTTTAAATTGAGTAATCACAAACTTGTAGTAACGATGCATAAAGCTAAAGCTCAAAAAATACAGAAGATACCCACTAAGAAACCGTTCTGTTTTGAGAATGGTTTTGCCCTACAGACCTGCCAAAATAATTGTTAAAACCAAATTCTCAAAACAGCTTTGATTAAAGATGTAGCAAATAGAATGTGTGTGAGCTATGAAGGGGAAACGCCTCCTTTCCGCCAGCGTTGGGCTGTGAGATAGGAGGGTAGATTGTGTCTAACCACTTTGCCACGCTGTGGGCTGTGAGGGAGGAGTATACCCCCCTCATTACATTGAGGCTGCCTCATGGAGAGAGAGATATTCATCGAGGGGGCCGCGGAGGTCTCTCCAAGACCTTATGTGGTGTTTGTAGATCCCTGCACCATTTGCTTATGTGGTGTTTGTAGATCCCTGCACCATTTGTTTCAACTCTTTTTTTTTTTTTTTTTCCTTTTTTTTCACTCAAAATACACCACTAAAAACATATCACAAAACGGTTATCAAAACATTCCAAAACTCTGAAATACCCTAAAATGCCTTCAAAAACTCATTTTCAAAACAATTCTGTAAATGAAAACACTCCAAAGCACTCTTTTCTTTTTTTGGGTGTATGCTAGCACTTACCAAAGGATATGCAGGGTTCTACTGGCTCTTTTTTTATTTTTTTATTGGTGACTGCTTGGATGTCAGCAGAAGCTGTACTCCAGCAGCTTAACAAATTCATTGAAATCGACCCGTCCATCTCCATTTTCATCAAACACGCTAATCATCTTTTGGCATTGATCTGCTTCCAAATGGTCCAAGATTCCCAGAGTGGATAGGACTTTTTCCAACTCCCCTGCATCAATGAACCCATCATTGTTTTCATCGAACATATCAAAAGCTTCTTTCACTTCCTCTGGGCTTGGCTCCTCCTCAAACAGTGCTGCAATCTCATCTGGGCCCACTCTAACTTCATAATTATCATGATCCTCAACGTCACATGAGGTTCCCAGTTTCTCCATCATCATTTTTACTTCTCCGATGGACAATTTATTATCATCATCAACATTTTCCCAAGAAAATAGTTTTGGGGTCGATGATTCTGTACCATTTCCATTGCTGGAAATTTTCTGAGTTGGAGCTTCTGCACATGTGGTTGTACATTCAACACAAACTTTCCATACACGAAGAAGAAAGTATGTGAAGAATTGGATTATACCTAGAAAACTCAAGTAAAAGTCTTCAAATATTAGGATCCAGTCCAGTACTCTCCGACATATAAGAATGGCAACAAGCAAAATGGGGCTGGCTGCTTTATCTTCCACAGTATTCCCCATGTTAAGTGGACAAGCAACTGCAGAAGGTGGCTTAAAATGAGGAACGCTATCCACCATACATATAAGGTTTCTAAGTCCTTTAGGAAAAGGTACGGAATCTTACTGCCTTGTTAATGCCTCCAAGGTTTCCACACCATGATGGGGAAATTTAGCTGCTCCTCGAGGTTTCTTTAAATTTTGTTATGTTTCTTCTTATGGTGTCATGATTAGTTAGATGGCAACTTCCAGGTAATTTATTTTCCTGGAAAATGATGTTCACATTCCAGGAGACTTGGAAAGTCGTTGGTCGTTTCCGTAACGTTTGAAAAATGTAAACTGTAGAGAAATTTCATTGTTTAAACGTGGAAACAAGGGTTTTGGTGCCGTAAGCGTGTGAGCTGTATAGCCTGTACCTGCCGTTTGACGTGACACATTTTGTGTAATAAACGTAATTCCAATTTTTTATAAGAAAAATTTTAAGTATACACACATTACTTTATTAAATATTTAGTATATAGATAATGAATAAAAAAATTTAATTAATTTAAAAAAATAAAAAAATATAACATGTAATGTATCAATTTACATATAACAAAGCTCAATGACATATAAAGGGATGAAATAGTTCTTTCAGATTCATAAAGATTCTCATTTTAGCTCTATCGTTACATTTAAGATTTCCAAGTTTGTATAAAATCTTAAAAAATTTTAAAATTGTCTCATTATTTTCTCTAATCTACAAATACCCAATTGAAGAACAGGTTCAACAAATTGTTCTAATCCCATAATTCATCGTGGAAATCAATTTTTAAATATTTTTTTAGCTGATATCAATTTTTATAAAATAAAATTTGAACTTTTCATCATCCAAAAAAATTAATCACCTTTTACTTACTGACTTTTTCAAACGCGTTCTTAAATATTGTAGAAAACCTTATGTCGGTGAGGAAACATAACTTTTCTCAAGTATTCTTGTATATTTTTTTATGTAAATATCACTCAAATGTAAAAAATTTTACAATTTTAAATATTTAATTTTTTTATTTAATTATTATCTAATTATTACAATTTTTTAAAATAAAATATAAAAAATAATATAACTTTTTTAAATTTTAAAATAAAAATAATATTCAAATAAATTTTTAACTTGATAATATTTTTATTTAATTTTTCTCTCTTATTTTTAAAAATCTAATAAAATATCTTAAATTAAAATATTTCGCTAATATTCGTAGATTGTAAGATATTCTAATTGTCCAAACGGGGTCCAATGTTTTTGTGGAAACAATTACTATATTCTCAAATCGAAATGTAGAGTATAACTAATAAAATGTTTATAGACTTAATTTAGAAAATAAATTTTAAAATTTAAATATTACAAATCAAATCTTAAAATTTAAGTGATATGTATGGTGTCCTTTATACAATATGAATTGTGAGATTTACATGCCAATTTGAGAATAAAATAATTCTTATTGAAAAAAAAATCTATTTATCACCATCCTCTCAATATCTCTTGACGTAATATTAAATGATAGATTTATAAATAAAATATAATAAATAATCTTTAATTATGTAATATTAGGTTATAAAATGAGGAGAAAATACTATTAAAATATATCATGAATAGTACTCCTTATGGAAAAATCTTGAAGTGTTGAACTGGTCTTTTTTCTGACCAACATCTCTTTCTCCCATGCCGGAGGAAAGTGTAGGTCTTTTTTACAAACAAAAGAGGGACTGCAACTCAATTAAGATGTAACAACATCCCTAGCGGCTCCTGCTACCTTTGTCTAAATCAAATTGCTTGATCTAGTCTTCATCTAGAACGTCAATGCATGATGTAAACTTTACTCCTACGCCCATTCCCATTTCACATTTTCTGAACACATTCATAAAACCAACATCTTTGCGTATTCTAAAATATACTTGGAAAGTAGGGTTGAGTATTATTGACTGAGTCGGAGTTTGTATCCGAGAAATCCAACTTTAACTCTAATTTCAACTTAATCAAAGTTCTCAGAGTTCGAATCCGAACCACAACTTCAATCCTGGCTTACTCAGAATCCGATCTATCTCCATTAAAACAAAATCCGATCTATCTCCATTAAAACAAAATGGAGTCGGTTTGGAATTTTTTTTAGCATAAGATTTTGGCCCACATTTTTAAACATATGCTAGGATCCATATTTAAACCATTTTTAAATAAGACTAATTTATATATTAATAGATAGTTTTTGGGCTTTCAAGTTTCAAGGTTATTAAAAATATTAAAGAAAACAGATTCTAGATATATATGAAAAAAATAAAAATTTAATTAAAAATATTGCATATGCTATGAAAACATGGAAAATAAAAAAATTAAAAATTAAAAAAAAAACTAAAAGATTTAAATATACAGTGACTAGGATTGTGCAAATTTTTAAATATTCTGACTCTGCTCGACCTCCATTCCGATTCCAACTCCAATAAAATTAAAGTGTTCGGAAATCGGAATTGAAATCGAATTAGTTCTGAAAATTTAAACAAAGTTCGGAGTCGGAGTCATGAACTCTAAACTTCAAATTTTTTTAAAGTCATTTTACGTTTGTGTTTTTTTTTTTTAATACTAACTTAAATGAAGCCATTCCATTTAATAGGAACGATATCATTTTCCTAACTCATACATGAATTCGATTCACCTTGGCCCTTTCTTCTTCAATTCTTCATTTGTTGTATTTTCTTCTTCTTGCACTAGTACACCACTATCTTAGTCTCTCTCACTTCTTAGTGCTCACTTCAAACCTCTTTGATTCTCACGGTGAACTCATTTCACGCCGACGTCGCCACAATGCCGTTCTCCCACGGAGAGTAAAAGGTATGTTGCTTGCTTTTACCAGTTTTTTGAAAATTGTTGTTTTAGTTGATCAGAGAAGATTTGATG
Source organism: Carya illinoinensis (assembly GCF_018687715.1). Classification (NCBI taxonomy): domain Eukaryota; kingdom Viridiplantae; phylum Streptophyta; class Magnoliopsida; order Fagales; family Juglandaceae; genus Carya; species Carya illinoinensis. The sequence goes on along the minus strand of NC_056762.1, from coordinate 8,525,843 downwards.
GATTTTGATATTTTTCCTTAATGGATCTATGCTAAGAAAATTTGTAAGGTTTTGGTTGTTGGGCAAAAATTTTTAAACAGAGATTCGGGTTGGGTTGTTTGGATTGGGTCGTCGGTGTTGATTTTGGAGTCTGGATAGTGAACGAAAGGTGTTGGTGGACATGTCCTTGGGAAATTGATTTGATTACTTTCCTATTTCCAATCCCTACATGCTGCAAGACTGAGAAAAACTGAGCATAAAATTCTTGCACCATTGCAATACTGGTATTCTAAAATGGGTTGCTACTGATCCAATTGATCTGCATTAACATGATTTTTGGATAGAGTAGAATTGGTGCTAATATTTGGATTATAACTAATACTTGGTGCTAATTTGATAGAGTAGACTTGGTTTGAATTTTAGCGAGAAATTGAATTTCACTTTGTAAGCAAAACTAGAAAAAGTTTCAGCTTGCACCCTAACTATCTACATTTTTTTATTTGCACCTCAGTTAAAGATCTGACCATTAAGATGAAAAAGAAATTAGCCTCGTGGCATAAACTCCTTCATATTTGCGTGAAGGGTGCAAAGTGAAATCTACTTGCAGTTTGGGGTGCAAAGTAAAAGTTTTTGTAGTTTAAGGTCCAAAATGAAAAATGGGTGGAAGTTTGTGGTGAAAATGTTTGAATGTTATCTACTTGTGACACAACAAACTTATTAGAATATAATTGTTGGCAATATAGAAGAGTTCTTCAATATATAATATTTGACGACAACGATATTATATAGCCAAAGTAATTAAAGTCACCGACCATTTGTCCCTAGCAACCTCCAACGTCATTGAAATATTAAGCACAGGCAAGCTAAGTACTCTCTTAGAATATTCTATCATTGACATCACGTGGGTTTTGTGGATCCCACTTGTAATTAAACCATTTTATCTACCATTCAAACAACTTAGAATTGTACCATCATAAATATTGTCTCACTCTTTGCTACATTTTTATTCATACAACGGTCCATATTGTTCATTAGCACTTGAAATATATATAGAAAAATCAATATGCAAATATGTTTATTGAGATATAAATCTACTACTAACATGACAATTTATCACATCAGCTACCATAAATTGAAAGCTTCTAGCATTTTGAGGCTTTCCTCTTTTTAATATATATCCATAATGGGTACAAACAATTGTAAAAAGATGATATGATGTTCTCTACAACGTGTGCATGATCACGTGAATGATGGACCGTTCATTGTGAAATCTATTTTCAATAATGTATTGGATGTGTCACTTGCAAATCATTTTTTTCCTACATATTTATAGTATCTGTTCATTTTTTTTTTTTAATGGATATGGACGTTTCACCTAGTGGGATTTCACAAGGGAATCAGGATGCCACAATTCCTACACCTACACCGAGATCTAGACCCATTTCTAGAGCAGCTACTTCTTGGACAAGTAGTCGATTCCCATTCCCAGTAAAAATAGAAGATGACGATGAGTTTAATGAAGAGGAAGATATGGGTATTGGGGGTGATCCGAATCTACCACCTCTATCTACAAGGCCACCTCAACCATGCTATAAAAAGGTCTTGGATATGGGAACATTTCACTAAAATTCATGGTGATCGTAAGAGCCCACAAGCGAAATGCCACCATCGTGAGCAACTTTGTGGATGTCATTCAAAGAAGCAAGGACTTCTGTCTTGATAGCACATTTTAATGGTTGCCACTAGTATAAGATAGTGAAGGGATTGGCGGCCACTGATTAGACCAAACTCAGTTATGAAACTTCTACGGCCACTGATGGTACATAGGTTAAAAAAAATTGGTTATCCCTCAATACAGTGAGAAGATGTTGATGGATATGCTTGTAGGGATGATAATTGAATATGAGATGCCTTTTACCACGGTCGATAAAAGAGGCTTCTGAAAGTTTGTCAAGACTCTTGAGCCACGATTTCCATTGTTATTACGGTATATATTGATGCGAGATTGTATGAAGAAACATGCAAAAAAGAAGGCTGAGATGAAGAAGATGTTTATTACCACTGGACAGAAAATGTTATTTATGACTGACACATGGACGTCCTTATAGAACGTTTCATACATGTGTATCATAGCACACTACATTGACAGTGAGTGAAATTTGAAAAAATAGATTATTGGGTTTAAAGAAATTATTGATCATAAGGGTGCATCCATTGAGGCGGAGATGTATGATTGTTTAAATGATTGGTGAATTCAAAAAATTTTATGTATTACAGTTGAAAATGCTAGTGCCAATGACACTGCAATTGAATGGTTCAAGCGGAATACGAGTATGAAAGATGTTATCATTTGCAACCACAAGTTTATTCATGCTCGATGATGTGCTCATAGAATCAACCTGATTGTTGTTGAGGGGTTAAAAGAGACTGAGGATTCCATTACCAAAGTCTGCAACATTGTGCAGTATGTGAGGGCTTCCCCCTAAAGCTATCCAAGTTCAGGGCAATAGTAGAATAGCTTGGGATTTCATATTCTAGGACATTGTGCTTAGACATTTCGACTAGATAGAACTCGACATACATGATGTTGGATGTTGTACATAAGTACCAAAGAGAGTTCGAGCGGATAGAGGTCGAGAATGGAGGCCTTAAGTATGCTTTGTTAGAGCCTGTAGGAAAGGGGCTTAGTATGTAGACACACATGATTGTACTAGTGTAGGGGTACTTTGTCACATTTTTAAAAAATTTTTATGACATCACTATGCAGATATCTGGATCCGCATATACGACTGTGAACTTCTACTCGGAGCTTCTCTACCACTTGTAAAAAGGTTGTGATGACCCTAGCGAACTGCTATCTGGTATGGTTATGAGGATGTAGACCAAATATGATAAATATTAGGGAGATGTTGAAAAAATAAATAGATTACTCTTTGTGGTTGTAATCCTTGACCCCTAATATAAGTTGGCCATGATAGAAATTTGGGCAAATTTCATAATGGGGGCAGTGAGGGCGGCTGCACAATTTATTACAGCTCTTAAAAGAGATCTTTATGACTTATATTCCCACTATAACAATAGTGGTCAGCATTTATCCATAGCGGGTACCTCACACTCGAGAGTGACACCTCCCTCCAATGACCTTAGCCCAGATGGAGGATTGAATCCACACCATCAAGTTTACAACGTTATGCAATAGTATCATCAACTCGTTGCAACGAAGAATATCTTGCAATATACTTCTGAGGTTGAATAGTATTTTATGGAAGAGGTTGAGACACCTAGTGCTGTATTTTAGTTATTAACTTGTTGAAAGATTAATTCGATCAAGTATCCAATCATTTCCCATATTGCCCAAGATATGATAACCATTCCTATTATACGGTTGCCTCTGAGTTAGTGTTTAGCATTGAAGGTCGAGTGTTGGATGCTTACTGGAGTTAACTATCACCGTCAACTGTAGAAGCCCTCGTTTGCACACAGAACTGGATAAGTGATACGCCCCTTGGACTAGATACCATTGGCATTGATGCCGAAAGTTATAAGCTTGGATCGGGTAACCTCATTTTACTTGTTTTCTTATTATTAAAGTTTATTAAAATAATTATTTAAATATTTCAATATGTTTATTTAACTCTTTTTATGATTTCTTAAATCTATTTAACTTCTTCTTTTTATGATTTCATAGATAAAATTGTGAACCTTAGCATAATTGTCGATGATTGAAAGTTTGAGTTTGACATAGATAACTGTTGGGAGTTGGGATGTAGTTGATGGAGCATAGATAAGTTGATAACCCCTTTTAATCTTTATTAGTGAGAAATGATAATTAAATTCTACTTTTAGCGTGTTCAATTTTCTTAATCAATTTTTTTTCTTTTTATTGATTGTGACTTTTTATCTTAATTTTAGGTATCACCAACGACCAAGCATGGTGTTGCAGATGATGTTTTTACTTTTATAGACTGTTTGAAATGGATTATTTATACTATTATCAATGTTTTCAACTATTGTTTAGGAGTTTTTGAATAATGTATTACATTAAATTTATTATTTTTTCTTTTTTTAATTTTATTTTAGGCTTTGAATTGGTCCAATGAGCCCATTACAAAATCGAAATTCCGATAGGAGGTTGGAGTCCGAACACTCCAACCTCCGAACTGGAGTTAGAGTTGGAGCCAAATTTTGCCTTCATCTCCTGTCAGAGTTGAGGGTCGGAAAACACACTTCCGACTCTGTCAGAGTCGAAGCTCAGGCCTAACAGTGACTCCAAATCAATTGAAAAAAATAAAAAAAAAATTGTTTAACCATCTAGCTAAAGCCCAATGTAACTCTCAAGACCCCAAATTTAAACCCTAAATTTAATTTTTGTTTAAAACTTATTTTTTTTATTTAAGAAAACACATTTTTGTAGTTCTTTTAAATACTATATTTAATTATTAGTATTGAATCATCTATAATTAACAATTACTAATTTATTAGTATCGAGTTATGTGTAGCTTATAACAATTAACAGTTGTTCTATATATACAATTGCACGCCATCATTTTTCTAGTTACATACTACTATATTAGAATTTAGATAATAGATTGATAGTCATACTATATATATATATATATATATATATATATATATATATTATACACGATATATGATTCACTATTAGCTAGTCAAGTTTCGCTTGCCCTAATATATATATAAATATATATAACATGTATGATAGTGATACTATGATGTGTAGTGTGTACATATAATTGATTATTAGTTTATTAATATTATTATCTAATAATGATGTCATACTAATATAATATTGAATTTAACTATACAAATTTTAGAATTTTAGATGAGTATATATGATCAATATATAAATAATATATTTTTTTATAACCTATGTATACTAATATCAGAGTTGGAGCTGGAGGTCAAAATCAGAGTCAGAGTAGGAGTGGAGTTGGTCAGGTAGCAAATCTAACTCCAACTCTGACTCTATCTTTAAAAACAAAAGACATTCCAACTCCGATTCCATTTTATGAGAGCTCGAACTTTTATAAGATGAATTGATATGGGAATCAGATTTTCAGAATTTTGCAAAATCCTACATAAAAGTGAAAAAGATAGAAAAGTATTGATAAAATGGGATCGTGTAGCATGATCCTAAATACAAAGATTGAATAATAATTTTGGCTTCGACTAAATTTTAACAATAAAATTGTTCTTGTTTATTACCAATATTGCATTGAGATCGGATTGAATTTCTGATTAAATTCTAGGGCTTCCATTTGTTTTGCTGTTTTGTTAGGCAAAAGAGGTAAGAGATGCTCATCTGTACTGTACACTAGTTTTTTTCTATCCAAACACATTATATTTTATGTCTAAATTAAAAAATTTCCTTAAATAAACAGTAATAAATAGTAATAAACAGTACATAAAACAGTGAAATTCTAACATAAACAGTGTATGTACATTACAATCTGATATGAACAGTGCGTGAACAATAGACAATTTGGCTACCCTTATTAAATAGTGGGACAACACATGTTTCAAATTCTAAAAATTAAAAACTATATCATCTTATTTCACTATCCAAACACATATTTTTTTTACAAACTATTTTATTTCATCTTAACTCAAAAATTTCATTACTATTCAAAATATCTCATCTCATATCATTTAAATTGTACATCCAAACAAAGTTAGTCAATTCATCTTTAAAATTTGAAGAAATAGAAATGAAATCATTTGCATTGAAGTAGTCAAATATTAGTGGCTTCAAATATGAGCTACAATATTTCTAATTGTTTCTTTATATTTAAAGATGCATAGTTCATCTTCAAAAGTGATATTTTTCTAAAATATCAAACCCAATTGCTCATACCTGTTTCGATATATTAAGATATGCTTCTATATTATACTTGGTCTTATGTATTAGGTTCACATATCAGTCTTCAAGAATAAATTGGTTTTGTAAATTAGATTGAGAAAAAAAAAAGTTAGGAAATTATAATTTAAGTAAAAATTAAATTATTAATTAACATATGATTAGTATAGTTATAAAATAAGAAAAAAAATTAGAAATATTATTATTAAAATATAATTTTATTATTATAACAAGTCTAATATGAGATTATGACTTGAATAATTTTAAATTTATGGCAAATATCTACTGTTAACTAAATTTTGGGAATGAATATAACAAAGCCTATGAATCTGTGATAATGCTCTTACATTTTCAGGCTTATCCGATTCAAAACACGGCCATCTTTCCCATAAAAAAACGACGGTCTTTAGCGAGACTGGGAGAGAGACTCTGCGGCCTCATTTACTTGAGAAATGAGGACAGCCAAAGAAGGTAAGAAAAGCCGGAACCGGAGTTCCCCATCGTCGCCCTTCAGGGACAGGACAACAACCACCCTTTCCTCCCCTGGGATTGATCCAACCTCAACGGGGTCTATCCCAAATAAATCCAGACTCACTCCCTCCACCTCTCTCCTAGACCGCGAACTCGTTACCGAAGACGCCACCACTCTGTTTGAAGACCTCCGAATCTCCCCGGAATCCAACCCTCGGAGCTTCCCCTATAGTGTGAAGCAGCAGTGCTGGGACAAGTCCGAGAAGGTTCGAGGCCGAGACCCGGATCGTTGGCGCCGAGACGCCATCGGCAACATCGTCTTTCGGAAGCTCGTGGGTTGCCCGGGATGTCTCTGTCATGATTATGACCACATTTTGCCTTACTCTAAGGTACACGAATTTCAAACTTCATGGTGGGTGTTTATTTATTTTGGTGCGCGTATGAAATTTTGTGAAGTGGGTTTCCTTTGGTTATGGCAACTGAGGGTCTGCTTAGGGTGCATTTGTTAGTGCAAAGGGGCTGCAAAACAAAAATAGTTAGAGAAAAGTTTGCATCTTTGATCTCAGGAGATTACTCCTCCACCCATGGTAAATATCCACCATCTGGTTGATTTGTGAGCATCATGCTCAGTTCTCAACTGACATTCATATTCCTTGTACAACCGAAGGAAACCACCTTCTATAACCGAAGGAAATCCACTGTACTCAATACCATAATCCATGATATTTCTCAAATATCATAAACTGCTTTGTACAATTACCCAAATAACTTGGTTCTTTGAAGGCATTATATAAACATAACAATATATAGAAAAATCATATAGAAGTCACACATTTTTTGTTTATTTGCATGCATATTCATAAATAAAATCTAAATTAACCATATCAATTAGATTTTTAGCATCCATATGTTCTAAACAACAATGCCATAAATTAAGCAAAATATTAACTTAATTATTAATATCAAATTTGAACATGCCTTTGCTTAGAAATCCATTCCCCACGAAATTAAGCTTTTTGCTCAGCACAAATTTATTTGACTAAAAAACTAATTTAAACCCAAACTTATTCAGAAGACTACCAGATACAAGATTCTTTCTAATTTGTGGTACATAATACACGTCTTTGAGAGTAAGAACATTTTCAGAGGTAAACTCTATTTCTATTATCCCTTTGCCTTTAACTACAGTAGTGGATGAGTTCCCCATGTATAGATCATGATCATCTTCCATTGGCTCATACCTCTTGAACAGACTCCTGTCTTCACAAACATGCATTGTTGCTCCTGAATCAATCCACCAGGAGTTATCTCCTTCAAGAGTGTTGGTCTCAGAGATCATAGTCTCAAAATTATCTCTAGAACTAGAGTCTTGTCGTTTCATTTTAAGAAAACGGCATTCTCTTTTGTAATGACCTTGTTTGCCACAATGGAAGCAACTTACTCTCAGATTCTTCTGATTTTCATTTTAGAAGTGATTTTGTTTTCTTCCAAAATTATTCTTTCTCTTCCGGTTTTCATATCCTGATTCATTGGGTTGTCTGGGTTGGTGGGTCTTATCTTCCTCTACCATGTGCATGTTGGAGGTCAAAGAGTCACGCTCTTTGATACTCTCTCTAAGCCTTATCTCTTCTTCTATACAAAGATGTTGGCCTAAATATTCTAGAGACATTTCCTTCCTTCTATGTTTCAAACTTCTATTCTAGTTTTTCCATGATTGAGGAAGTTTATCAATAATGGAGGAAATTGATATGGATTCATCCATTTTCATCTCATGTTGAGAGAATTGACTAAGAATATGCATAATCTCATTGAATTGTTCAATAACATGCCTAAAATCTATCATGTTATAATTGAAAAATTTTGTATCCAAAAATTTCTTACTTGTAGCATCTTCTAAAAGATACTTAGCCTCAAGTACGTCCCATAGATCCTTGGCGGTTGCTTTGTTCTAGTATGCGTCAAACAATGTGTCAAACATTGCATTACAAATATTTCCCTTGCAAATATAGTTGTCTTGTTCCCATTTGATCCTTGCCTGACTTTAAGCGATTGTCTTGTCTTCATTTGCAGACAGTCTTAAGGAAAGCGACATTGTAATGCGCCTTGAAGCAAACTTTTCTCTCACTATTTTTTGTTTTGCAACTCCTTTTGCACCAACAACATTTGTTTATAATGTGTATTGTTCAATTGGTTTGTGTGTGAGATGTTTTTCCATACTTTTTTTTTTCATAGTTTTCCTTCTTCTATCTTTTTCGTTTCCTTCCCTGGATTCGTTATCTGAGCCTCTAAAGGAATCTTGAAGGCCCTTCAAAGTTCAAGGATGAATTTTCCAACTCAATAGTTCTGACATTAGGAATTTGCCGACACCATAATTTTACATTGACGTTTTTTAAGGGAAGTATTGTTCAAGGGCCTTGAAGGATGAAGTGCTCTAAATAAGCAGTTATTGAGTTCGTAAAGCTTTAGTAACGTATTTAGACTATAGTTGATTTGCTGTTACAATTTCCATTTTTTTCTCCTTATTTATGGCTAAGATATATGCAAACTTATCAATTCAATATACTTGGTAGTTCATAATTTTTAAGTTTAAATAATAGATCAGGAACAAAGTAATTATTGACTATATTTTGTACTAGATTAGTGTGTTGGTTTTCAAATTTAGGTAGTGCCTAGATGGATGTTCTCTCCTCTTCATCTACTTTTGAGATGAAAATTATGACCAAGAATTCGGCCATCAATTTGTAATCCTCGAGTGCAAGATATTCCTGGTTAGTATCAATGAAGTGAGAATTTTTGTTAAATGAGGTTTATCTCTGTCTACATTGTGTACCAAAAGTTGCTGTAAGTATGAATCACATCTTTCTGTTCATGATTCCTGTTTTCAGTTTGTTCTATTTTGTTACTTGAGGTATTTAGAAGTGATTTGTCTATGTTGTTTATCTCTGTTCTTTTTAAATGCTGCCCGATGTTTGGTTTGACTACTTTCAAATTCCAGGGAGGACAAAGCACACTTGAAAATTGTCAGGTTTTGCAGGTATATTGCCTGTCTCATGACTATTAAATTATCATTGTTGTGTACTTTTGTCTCAAATCCAGCAATTTTGGGCATATTGTTTACACTTGTTGTGCAGCAGAAATGTTACAGTAAAAGATTATTTGGGTACTTCATCAAACTGATGGAGCGTGCTAGATAGGTTTCTATATGTATTCATGTTTTACGAAGTTGGATTTGCGTATGCACATTTTTATGCAAATCTAATTATTCAATTTAACATTAAAAAAAATCAGTTAGAACGCCAGAGTCAGCTTTTATGCAGAATACATAAACATCATAGGTCAAGCCTCACTCCAGCCATTGTACTGCTGAATTTGGTAAATTTCTGCTTATCATTGTTGTCGTTTAGCCAAGTATTTTGTTAAGATTTTGACCTTTAAATTAGTTTTGAAGGTTTATCTGGGGAAAAAAATTCTATTGAGTGTAGTTATAATATTTACTTAGGCTATTGAAGTTAAAAGGGCAGTCGTTATTTTTAATTTTTATTTTATTATTTTATTTTTTTAATGAAGAAGCTTAAAAAGGCTGAAAACACCTGTCTACTGACAAAAAAAAAAATTAGGAAATCCTTCTGACACAAGCTCTCTCTCTCTCTCTCTCTCTCTCTCTCTCTCTCTCTCTCTCTCTCTCTCTCTCTGGATCATTACTTTGTGATGGCTTGTTCTTTCAAATGTACATTTTAAGGGAAAATACACTTCCACCCTTTAACTAACAGACTTTTTGCACTCTGATAGTTGTAGCGTGAAAAGTGTTCTCTCTTTGGTTTAGTTTTGAGCTGACATGCATATATGTTTATGATGCCACTTACTGGCCCAAAGAATTGCTTCTGATTTGCTTTACTTACTCAAGTTAGCCAACGTTTATCTCTTAATTTGCAGGCAACTGTTAATCGATCAAAGGGAAATAGGACTGGGATGTCAAGAGCTGATCTCATTCAAAAAAGTTCTTATTGCCGAGTTTCAGGTACCCCTCAGCCGTGTAAAACCCACCAAGTCCTCAATGGATCTACGTGATTCACTAATTGAAAATCCTCAATGTGTTATCAATTGAATTGCAGGTCGTGACATGGATCTTCTTGAACTTTCTGCCTATGGCAACGTCCGCCGCGGTCAAGACTCTGGGGGATGTAGAATTCAATAGAAATGCAAGCGTTTTTGTGAAGTTAATTCCTACCTGGAGTTGGATATGAGTACGTGTGCTAACCATTAATTCACCTGGAGCTTTAAGTTCATGGCGCCAAAAAAAAATTGATTTTGTTCGGTTAGGTGTCTTATATAAATGTACTCAAGCTACTCTAGCTGAACAGCATCCTTGTTCACACCAAGTAAAATGATCAAAATATTGTGTATTTTGACTGTGCTAGATTTTTGTCCCTGCCATTTGTCTCTGTACATCTCCATAGCAACACACGACTTGAGCAAAACTCAGTCACATTAAATGCTTTGAGTGAATGATCACGACCAAAGCCAACCACTCGCTCTCTCCGTAGAAAAAACCTCTCTACCAAGGCTCCCTCTCATCGGAAAAGCAACACCTGAGCAGCATTGCTCTCTCTTTCTCTTCATTTTCCTCAGTCTTTCTTCCTTTTGTTTTCTTGGAGGCTACCAAAAGACCACACATACCATACCATTAGACCTTAGAATTATCATCCCTCCCTCTACCACGCTATCAACAACCAAAAAACACTGGAATGTGGTCTATGTCACCGGTGCCGCACCCATACTGTGCGATTTAGCCTTCTTTTGACCAAGTTTTTTGTACCCAGGGTAGCCTCTGGCTATTTTGCTGGCCGTTTAGTTATCTCTTCTCTTATTTTTCTCTCTTTCGCTGGAAGATAATCTTTTATTTTTGGATTTTCCATTATTCACCAACCTTCATATGCATGTGTTCCACGCGCCTCTTCATCCAATAATAGTCAACTTGGCATAAATGAAATAGTTTTGTTGCTTACAAGTCGTTATGCAAATAGATCTATTCTGAATGAAACTAGGGCTTTCGTTTCACCCTTTTACTTCCATGCATTTTAATTTTTCATTTTCCTCTCAACCAAACAAAATCTCCAATTATCAGTCTTCACTAGTCTAAGACTGAAACCGTTTGAAGATTAGTTTAAAAAGTCTTTTAGATCCTCAGGTTTATATTGTTTCTTCTTCTCTTATCCCTTCATTTATCTATTTAAAATATGGCTACTACCCTCGAGGTATTTTAACTCTTACAATCATCTAATAGTAGTAAATATTTGACTCATCTCCTTAAAGTCAGAAAATTATTATCCCCAAATTATCACCAACTTTTTGTAACTTTTTTATATTGATAAATAAGATTTTTATTTATCATAAGAATAGGCAAAAACTTGGTACACGGGTCATATGCAAGAGCAAGGCTTAAAAGTGGTTTTATAGTGATACAAGAAATTCATGAATGTTCAGGTTATTAAATCAATTACAATCAACCAATGGATCAAGTACGAAAAAAGAAATTTCTGACTTCTTTCATTGATAGCTCAAGATCTTCAAAACTTCTCTTGTTCCTCTCCCTCCAAAGATACAACCATAGATAGAGTGAAACCATCTTCCAAATTATGGCAATTTGAGAAGTGCCTGGGAGGTCTCTCCAGGAAACTACTTCTTGTCACCGCCCAAGCTACACCCACCCTAGCAAAAAAAGTCAGTCTACAAAGTCGTGACAATCTCACAATGTATTAGTAGATGATCAATGGATTCTCTACTCTTTTCGCACAAACAACACAAAACCAAGACTATGATTTGGCATTTCTTTAGGTTGTAGATAGTGAGGAGCTTCCCCAAGAAAGCTGCTCGTACAAAAAAGGTTGCCTTTAAATAGGAGCGACAATATGTGACATGACTTGTTAACCCAATACGAATACGACACTATAAAAAAAAGGGTTAGAGTTTAGTCTTAGCGGGTTCGGATCAAAATGGATTGACCTATTAAGACCCAATTGCTTAATGGGTCAACCCGTTTATGACCCGTTATGAAACTAAAATTTACCTTTCTACCTTAAGACCTAAAACTGAAAAATGAAAAAACCCTAACTCTAATAACCCACGCTACCCCCCTCCCCCTAGTTTTTGAATCTTTTCTTTTTCGGATTTCTCTTTTCCTAAGTCCTGAGTCAATACCATGTTGCCCCTCCTCCAGCCAATTCTCTTCATAGTGACGTCGCGTCGCCGCCCCTTTTGACCTCTTCAACCCAACAACTCGCGCCGGTCATCGTCCACGCAGAGACTGCAGAGTTACGGACTCTTCACCTTAACTTTGTTGCCCACGCAGACTCGGACTCACACCTCTCGCCGCCCATGCCAGTCGCCCACTGTAAATCAATCTAGATGAGATTTCTACTCTATCTTTACATATTGTTTGGCTACCGAAGAAAAAAAAAAGGGAAAACAATGTGTTATGATCCTATCGTAATGTTGGCCTGCAATGCAACATTTCAATTTATGGTATTCTTTTCACTGGGTTCATTACACGATGATCATATGGAAAAAAAGATTTACCTTTACCTATTGTGAATCTGTGATGAACTCTCTGACTCCATAATATTCAGCTTGGTATATCTATATTTGTAAGGAAAAACAACTATATGGAGTGCTCACTGATTTCCATCTTAATTACCATTTCTTTCCTTGCATCTTCAAGTGCTTGGAAAATTCTTAGTGGGTCTGAAATCTAAATTGTCTGATGATGTTTCCTTTCTCTCACTACTAGTTTTGTGCCATTTTCATCTTTAGCGCAATTTCATGTGTGCTTAGTTTTTGTGCTCAACTTCTAGGTTTGTGACATTATGTGCTCTGTTTTGTTTTTTAATCATCAAGACTAGTTTGTCTCTGTTAGATTGAGATCATGCACCAAAAAAATATACAACAAATAATCATTATTTTTGGATTCGTAAACTCCAAAAGAATTTCATGAACCCAAATAATCCTGAAAAATCGGTTGTTTTCTTTGAAATTAGTTTGCAAGTATCTACAAAGTATTTGTTAAATTAGAAAATGTGTAAACTCTAAGAGACGAATGGAAACTATAATATAGAAAAGGGGCACTGAAAATGGAACATGAAAAACCTCACCCATGCATGTGATCAATATATATGAATATGATTGAAGAAGAGGTACTTGCATGATTGAGGAAACCACCAGCCCACCATCTTTTTTTATTTTTTATTATTTATTTATTTATTTATCAATTTAAATTTATTTATCTTTTATTTTTATTTTTTATTGGATTGATTAGAACCCGTTTGACTTAGAAAGTTTTCAAAATGATGAATCTAAAGCAAAACGAAGGAAACGATCAAACGTGTGGACCTTTTTTTTTTTGAAATAGTTCTTGATTCTGAGAACAATGATGGCAAGCCACGAGTCAAGTGCAAGATGTGTGGAATTACTTACATGGTAGCGAGTAAATATAGAACCAGAAATATGAAGCATCACATTGACGCATACCCTAAGAAAAGTTCACGAGATATGGGTCAGATGATGTTGTCACAAAAGAGTGGATCTATTTCGTTAAGCACTCCTAAATTTGATACTGAACAATATAGAGAAATTTTGGTAGCCGCTATTGTGAAGCATGAACTGCCTTTTTGGTTTACTGAATATTTGGGGGTGAGATCTTTGTTACAATATTTGCATCTAGATGTTCCAATTATTTCTAGGAATACTGGCAAGATTGATTTGGTTAAGATATATCATCTAGGAAAAAAAAAAGGATTAAATGCATGTTAAATTATTCTCCTGGTAGAATTAGTCTAACATTTGACTTGTGGACTTCTATAACTACTGATGGTTATATGTGTATTACAGTACATTTTCTGGATAAGAAATGGGTTCTGCAGAAACTTATCCATAAATAGTTTTGAACTTTTCTTTTATGCAACCACCACATAATGACATATCTTCGTCTGAAAGAATTTATAATTTACTATGTGAGTGGGGAATTCAACACAAGATTTTTGTATTGACTTTAGACAATATCTCTTCTAATGATATTTCAGTAGAGTTGTTAAGAATTCAATTGAACATTAAGGAAGCTTTTGTTTGTGATGATGAGTTCTTTCATTTTCATTGTTGTGCTCATATTCTAAATTTGGCAGTAGAAGATAGGTTAAAAGAGATTGATTATGCTATCCAAAAAATTCATGAAAGTATCAAGTATGTCAAAGGGTCACAAACAAGGAAAGTAAAATTTTTAGATTTAACAAATCAAATATCTTTGGATAGGAAGAAAGGGTTGAGATAGGATGTCCCCACTAGATAGAATTTTACTTTTCTTATGCTTGAGAGTACTCTTTTCTATTGTCGTGCCTTTAATCATTTGGAGTTGACTAATTTCAATTTTAAGCATGGTCCATCAACATCTGAGTGGGAAAAAATAGAGAAGATTAACAGTTTATTGGGAGTTTTTTATTAAGCTACTTGTGATTTTTTGCAAATCAAATACCCTACAGCTAATCTGTACTTTCTAGAAGTGTTTTTGATTTATTTTACATTAAAGCAGCACTCTAAGGGTAAATATGACTACATAAAGAAAGTGTCTTGTAAAATGCTTGCTAAGTTTGAAAAATATTAGTCTAAGTTCAATGTGTTGTTGGCTATAACAGTTATATTGGATCCTAGATACAAGCTTTATTTTGTTGATTTTTCTTATACACAACTTTATGGAGATTGTTTCATAGAGTATATGAATGTTCGGAGCAAAATGTCATCTCTTTTCATGAAATATAGTTATTTTAGTGCTCTCATATGTTCTACCACGACTTTTGATAACACTTTTAGTAAAGCAGAAAGTCAGTTTTCAATTCATAAACAAGTATTTTAGGTAATATCAAATAATATTTTTTGTTTAATAATTTATATTATATTGTTGTTTCATATCACATATTGACTTGAAATGTTTTTATTTATTTTTTGTGTATATGAATTTGATTCATTTAGACCTGATGATCTTATTCCCCGTATACAAAAATGTCATTTGGATCTTTACTTGGATGAACCTAGGGCAGATAGAAATGCAAAGATTAACATTCTTCCATTTTGAAAAGGAAATGAGTTTCGTTATCCTGATCTTGCTTGTATGGCTCTTGACATTTTGAGTGTTCTAGTTTCTACAGTTGCATCTGAATCTACTTTTAGTGTTGGTGGGCATATCATTTATCAGTTTAGGAGTGCACTAAAAGCAGATATTGTTGAAGTATTAGTCTGCACTAGAGATTGGCTATATAGAGAGGAGCAAGGTAATATTCTTTTACCTCATTGAATAAATAATTGTAATTTTTCAATACAATAATATTGTTTGATATAAAACTTTATTGATGTCTTTTTCTAATAGACATACAAGAAGAAGTTAAATTGGATGAGTTAACAAAAGATGTAATGGAGTTGGGGAACAACAACAACAAGGGCAAGGAGGACGCTCTACCTCATTCTTCAAGCTCTAAATTTGTTTAGATCTGTCATCTGTGTTTTTATTATATTTGGGATTGTAACATTAATATATTTACTATATGTGTTTTGTTTATGATATTTGGGATGTAATTTTAATATATCATTACAATGTGTGTGGATCATATTTGTTTGGATTGTAATTTTAGACTTGTAGTTAATTTTTTATTTTTTTTATAGATATTATTTATATTTAAATATTTATATAAAATCAATCAAGTCAAATGGGTCGTGTCATGTCGTATTGTGTCTGTTCAACCTATTAACGTAAACGGGTTGAAACGGATCATGTCGTGTTGTGTCGTGTCAATTTATTTCTTATTCATTAACAAGTCGTGTCATGTCAATCTGTTATCTTACCATGTCATGTTCTAGTTTGAAATTTTGACACGAAATCCTTAACAAATTATATTCGTGTTGACCCATTAAGTGTAATATACATACCTTGACACGATACGAACATGACCCGTTAACACGATTTGACACCTCTACCTTTAAGGGGGCATTTGTCTCCCATATACCTTGACACGATACGAACATGACCCGTTAACATGATTTGACACCTCTACCTTTAAGGGGGCTTTTGTCTCCCATATACTCTTCCATAGAAATTCCCAAATACTCTTCCATAGAAATAAATTTGTGGTTTGCATATAGATAGATTGGTAGAATGATTGAACAGTTAACTTTCCTTTCATTGAGGGGTGCCAAAAATGCTTTTCTTCACCTTCGTTCCTCATAGGAACAAAGCAAACTAGATTATAAAATTCAAAGAATACTTTGACTTCCCAATCTTAGGCAACTCTAAAAAATGTGATATTCCATTAGGAAGTACTACTAGATTGGTCTAGGAGGTCTATAATCGAGGCTTCATTTATTCTCGCTATACTATAGAAGTCTGTATAAGCTTCCTTGAGTGCCCTTTCACCACACCATGTGTCATACTAGAATTTGATTCGGGACCCATCACCCACCTCAAAACAAGTATAATTGTAGAATTTAGACCATCATCTTTTGATTTGCTTCTAGAGCTCCAGCCTATATGGTCCACTCCCCTTGTTTGAGAAATAATTTCTAAATGCTCTACCATACTTTGAGTCCAAAACGGTTCTCCCCAAGGCTCCTTGTTCTATAGGAGATCTCCAAAGTCATTTTCCCAACAAAGCCTTATTAAAAAGCTATAGGTTTCGATCACCCAGATCTCCTTCCAAAATTGGGAAACAAACTATGGCCCATTTTACTAGATAAAATTTGGACACATCATTCATCCCCCAAAGGAAATCCCACTAAAGTTTCTTCATATGGTAAGGTACCTTGGATGGAAGCGGAAATAGGTTGGTAAGTTGGAGAATGTATTTTTAATTCGTGTGACTCTACCACCTTTGATAAGTAGATCTGCTTCCAACTAGCAAGTTTTTGTTCCATTTTTTCTAGGGCATCATACCAAATAGATATTGATGTGTATTGAGCACACAATGGGAGACCAAGATATTGCATTAGTAGATGAGATATATTACATCCCAAGATGAAAGCCATACTATCCACATTATGCACTTACCCCACCAAACTACGTTTGATTTTTCCAAGTTCACATTTGGTCTAGAAACAACTCCAAAGTATAGAAGAAGAGCCCTCAATGTACGAATATGGTCATGGCTAGCCTCACAAAATAAAAGGGAATCATCAGGGAATAAAAGATGAGATATATTGAGAGTCAATATTCGCCTCCCCCACTGATAAGCCGGATAGAAAACAATCCTCCATAACACCCGAGATCGTTTTGCTAAATACATACATTACAAAAACAACAATAATGGAGATAAGGATTACCTTGTCTGAATCCCCTTGAGCTTTGAAGAAAACTTCTAGGTGTGCCATTAATCAAGATAGAAAAGCATGCAGTAGAGATGCAATATTTGATCCTAAGCACCATTTCACTCCAAAGCCGCATCTCTCGAGCATATGGAGCAAGAAGCTCCAATTAACTTGATCATATGCATTTTCCATATTTAGTTTGCAAAGAAGCCTTGGCCCTCCTGACTTCAAGTATTTGCCTCCCCTTTACAAAGGTATTTTGGGGCTTTGATATTACCTTTTCCACCATCATGCTTAACCTATTTGTCAAGATTTTTGAGATGATATACATCCCACTCACCAAACTAATGGGACAATAATCTTTAACCTTGACCACACCTAGTTCTTTTAGAATGAGAGCAATGAAGGTTGCCTTGAGACTTTTTTTGAACCTTCCATTTTCTTGGAACTCTTGGAAAACCCTAATAATATCACCCTTGATCACTTCCCAACAAATATGAAAGAATGCCATAGTAAAGCCATTCAGACCTAGAGCTTTATCACCCAACAACCATGATTTTTAAAACTTTCCAGGCCCCATCTTTTCAAAAAGCCTTTCAAGCCATCATTCTTCTTCTAAATCAATAGTATCAAAAGTAAGTCTATCTAAGCTTGGTTGTTAAGAAAATTGTTTTCAAAAAAATTCTTATAGTAGTTGACAATGTGATCTGTGGCCTCAGGTTGGTTAGAGATAGTCAACCCATCTACCAGTAATATCTCTATGGAATTGTTCTTCATGTGCGAGTTAGCCACCCGATGAAAGAACTTGGTACATTTACCCCCTACCTTCTTCAACCATAGGGCTCTCAACTTTTGCCTTTAAGACACTTGAGTTTGTTAACCCTTTCCTATTAGATCCCTTTCCTCTACTATATTCTCCAATCCATTAAGTTCCTCCAAGAGTGAATTCTTCTAGCCTTCCACATTGCCAAACATATTCATTCTAGCTCTTCAAGTCTTTATTCAGTGCCTTCAATTTGCATGCCAATATATAATTTATATTTCTTTGGAATTAATAGGAAGCCCACCACCGTTTGACTCAGTCAATGAAGCCTTCTAATTTCAACCAATTGTTTTCGAGTTTGAAGTATCTTGGACCCTCTTGTATTCCTCCACAGTCAATAAGGATGGGAAATTGGTTTGAAAATAGTTGGAAAAGTTGATTTTAATCAAATAATGTGTTTCCTAATCAGAGGAGACCAAGAATCTATTGATCCTCAAGCAAGAAGATTTTCATGGTTGCTCGACCAACTGAAGGAGCCACATGCAAGAGAAGAATCTAATAGATCTTGATCCAAAATGGAGTTAGAAAAGTCTACTATTGCTAAATTGTAGTTGGAACCACCCAATTTTTCAATTAGGAAATGAATGATATTGAAATCGCCACCAATACACCAAGGCATTTCCCAAATGCTACATAGCCTGAACAAATCATCTCATAATAGTCTTCTTGCTTGATATGCTTTAGGATCATAAACACTTGTGAAGGCTCATTGGAAACCATACTCAACATTCTTAAACAAGCAAGCCACCACGAGATCCCCCATGCCAACATCGACATTTTCCACCACACATTTGTCCCACATTACTATAATGCCCTCACGAGCAAAGTTTTAAATACCATTTTGTACTAGCCAGCATGGTCGAAATTTACCGTCCTAGAATACTACCCAGTACAGTGGAGGTGGTTGTTTCGTACTAGGTCAGATATTGGTCATTTCGGTCCATACTAATCAGTTTTCAGATTTTGCCCGGTATAGGAAAAATTAGTTCAGAATGTTCATTAAAAGTGAATTCCATGGAAATTTTGTAATTAGGAGTGAACTCAAAGGGATTTTTCATAAATAAACTTTTTTTGAACAGATCTAATTTTTGACTCTATCTATTTGGGTTTGCCAAATCTATTTGATTACGAGACAATAGATCTGCCAACATGTGATGTGTGCTAGGTACTAGACAATAGGCCTGCTACGTTTGCTAGGTACTAGACAATGTGTTGTGTCCAAATATTTGTGTTAGACCAAAATGTAATTTGTGCTTATTGTCTACATAGTAGGCTTTTCGATTTGGTGCATCACAAACTGGGTCTACTAAATCTGTCTGATTATGATGATTATTTTTTTCAAAAAAAAAAAACCAATAAACTCAAACTCTAGGTTGCTAATATATATATATATATATATAGAGAGAGAGAGAGAGAGAGAGAGAGAGTATGCATATGGAGAAAGGACATTGCATTGGGTGTAGCAAGAGAAAAGCCACATGCCATTCCATTTTTTTTTATCATGTATATACATTTTTAAGACTTATATAATTAATTTATTCATATATAGACTATCTCAAAATGGTACCAGTATTGAAATATTTCGTTTCAGTGCCTCGACTGAAATGATCATCGATATGGTATTTAAAACTTTGTTCTTTAGGCTCCATTAGAGGGTAGATAGTGCCAACCCACTTGATTACATGCGTACAAACTCTTAATGATGCTTAAAGGGATAAACTCCAATTTCATTTCTTATAAACATACAATATCTCCTTGCCATTTGTGAAGTTGGTTTTTTATTGTGAAGTGTTTATCCTTCACATTCAGCTGCTTTACATTCCATGAAATGATTTTTGGCTTAATGATACAACCTTCATTTCTCTTCCATTATTAACTGTCTAATTAAGCCGTTTTAACTCCATAGCTATTTTCTTAGCTGAATTATGCTCACCGTTGGGGCTAGCATGTCTTTGTCTAGCCTCTACAACTGCAAATAAAGCAATAAATTGGTCTTCTAAACTATTATATGCAGGCCAAGCATAGTGTTGAATCTCCTTATCTTTTTGGAGGACTTATTCCGAAGCCTGAGAATCATTCAAGTATAATGAGTTCAAAGGGGGTGGGTGGCTCCCAAGATTCTCTGGTGCTGCCCATGGGACTCAACTCCATCGGAATCATAAAAAACCATTGTACACATGGAAGTTTCAACCCTTGTTGCGACCATTTCATAGTCCCCAACTTCGCTAGAAGCCTTACCAGAGCTCAAGCCCACTTCTCATCATCATTTGCTTCAAAATACAGTTACAACTTCCTTGGTTATTGCTAGCATGGTCGCCACCGCAACATTAGCCAGGATGTCATCCACCTGATTGCTATCCTTTATTGAACCATTTTGTGTTGTCCCTGTCCAATAGTTCATCTGCTCCGATGGTGATTTCATGATTCTGGAGGAAGACCTGACTTTGAAAGAAGTGAATCGAGTATTTTTTACCTACAAAGATGGGTTATGGGTCCTAAAACTATATGGGCGAGCATCTTGCCTTTTACGGCCCACAAGATTTGAGACCCACAACTCATTCTAACTCTCGATCACAACCTACAGTCTACCAACCCATTATGTTCAAATTATAAGCCCAGCCCCATATCCAAATTTAGCCTCTAAATCAAACTGTTGACCATCTCCCTCAACTGTAACATCTCCTTTATGAGGCTATCTAAGATCATTTGCTCTACATTGTGTACATTGAGTAAAGTACCCCCTCATTTGTTGCGTAAGTTTTGTAGGCTAGTGGTATATCAGACCATCGTGTCAACACATGTCTTTAACTGTAACACCATGCTATTTTGAAATGTCAAGATTGCCTTTCGAGCCCTTAGATGATACCTATCTCTTCTCTGTCTTTTGTCTAGCTTGCAATGGAATCTTCTAGTGGTAGAACTAGCACATGGAGTCAAGACAGCCTCCACATACATCTTAACTAAGCCTTTGCCAAGTGTACTTGCTTGATAGTTCTAGCCCCTTCTGGTGTCTTCTTCCCAAGTTTTCTGATGTTGTTATGCACCTCATTGAGCTCCATGGCAATAAATTATCTAATGTAAAATTATTGGTTGAATATCGAAGAGTATACATATTTAAACTAGTGTGCTCTATACATTGGCTTGATAATAAAATTTCTCTTTGAACTTTTATCTTGAATAAGGAGTCTAACCCATGTTTGGAAACACCTTTCAATAGTGAGAGTCATAATTGGTCAAAGTTGTTTGGCCTTGAAACCAATTTAAAATTACAACCTAATCCAATAGTAATACGAAAAGAAGGCAAGTAGGGCGCAGTGGGGAGTGGCTGAAGCCCTTGCACCACCTGTGCTAGGAGGGGTGGAAGGGGTTATTCCATCATTTTGCCCTTCTATCACTTATACTTTCTTTTTCTGATTCTTTTAATTATTATAGGTAGATGTAGTGGAATGACATATAGCAAAATTTTATTGTGCATCGAGGCCATTGATTGCTTTAAGAAACCTGTAGAGCTAGGGTTCCTGAGGCATGGAGGCATTCTGAAGAAGAAGAATCGTGATCTAATCTGATGTACTTGCCTTTGTTTGTTTTACTTAGTTGAATTTAGTTTAGTTGTGTCACGGGCCATATGGGCCGGGCTTTGTTCGGGGTTTTGTTGGACAAGAGTCCATGGATTTGCTTGCTTATGTTTTAATCATGTAATAAACAATACCAAGACTACCTATAGTCTGCCTTAATGGGTGCAGTCCAATATCAGGGGTACCACCATAATTTTCTTCACTAGGTGATGCCATCACTATGTAATGCAGGAAATATTCTAGAAGTAATTTATAGAAGAATATTCACAAGGTTGTGCCTCTGGAGGTCTTTGTTTCCTTGAACAAACCAGACTATCGTTTTGCTCATTTCACTCATTTCCATTGATATTTTCGATTACATTGCATTTGGGTTCTTAACAAATTGGCATCAGAACCCTTGATTGTTGAGACTGTGGTAGTGAAGATAGTTGATGGAACCAAATTCAAGGAATTGGAGAAAGTAGTACTAGGACTAAAGCAACATCAAGACCTACAAAAATAAAGGGTGGAAACTCATCAGAAATCATTGGATGACTTGGCCAAAAGGATGGTCTACTGTTAGAAACTCTTATTGGGGGAACTTCACACTCTAGAAATTACAATGTCAGAACCCATGGAGAAGATTCACACGGGGCCTAGATTGGTTACCAAAAACCAAACAATCTCATTTCAGCCCAACTCATCTAATCATTACAACTTTTTCAAATTTCCATATAAAATATAATAAACAATTGAACTTTTTCAAATCCCAATGCAAAACTAATATTAAAAAATTATATTATAATAATATTTTATTCATTACTATTTAAAACATCTCATCTCATCTCATTTGAACTATGTAACCAAACCGGGCCTAAAGGTTCAGGAAGTCAATGGAGCATGTAGTTTCGATCTATCAAACTAGATTTTCCTAGATTTGATGGGAAAAAAAAAACCCTTCAGGTTGGTTATACAAAGCCAACCACAATTTTGCCTTACACCCAATATCAAACCAACAGAAAATAATGATATGTACTTTTTACATGGAAGGGGATGCAACAGTGTGGTTCTAAGAGGCTGAGGAGTCAGGTAGTTTACTTAGCTGGGACTCTCTCGTTCAAGCTCTACAAACCAAATTTGGAAGCTCTTTACATGATGACCCCATGGAAGCCAATACTAGGCTACGACAGACAACAACAGTGGCAGTGTGACACCCCTAGATTTCACTTGGGATTGAAGATATCTGAAGCGTCAGGACATGCAATACAAGGTTATCTGCCCTCGTTCATGACATATAAGATGCAATGTTCCTAACATACATCTAACATTATACAATATTTGCAGCGGATATTTTTTTTTTCTTTAGCAATACTATGCACCAAACTAAAAATATCCCAAATACTTGAAACATACTTCATACATAAAGGCATACTAAACAAGCATGATCACAACACTAGTCCAAAAGATTTGTGATCAAAACAGTACTGGAGATACAACTCCATAAGTACAAGTAGTAACCTAAGTTAAATACTATGCCATCATCGACGTCATACCATAGCTTAGTCGACCGTGTTCAGTTGGTTAGATTCCGATTCTCTTTCGGATCCTGTAACAAGATCTACCATTCAGGGGGAATGGTAGTTGAAATTACCACAAGGAGATTTGATTACAAATCTTAGTAAGTTAACAAGAAACTCCCACACAAGTTAATGATGCATGCATGGCAGTAAAAGTATGAATGTATAATTAAAGTCATAAGTAAGTATAGCATAACTTGACATATAGCATGACATAACTGACATAACCTGAACTGAAACGTAAATTGAATTTTACTTGACATGACATGAACTTGAACTTAAAACATAACATGAACTAGCAACATAACATGAACGTGAACTTGAAACATAACATGGACTTAAAACATAGCATGAACATGAACATAAACATAAACTTAACATAAACCTGAGCATAACATGAAATAAACGTGAACTTGAGATATAATGTGAACGTGAACATAACATAACATGAGCTTGAACTTGAACATAATATGTACGTGAATATAACATGACATGAACGTGAACTTAAACATAACATAAACGTAAACATAGCATGATATGAACATGAACTTGAAACTTAATGTGAACATGAACATAACATAACATGAATGTGACCTTGAACATAACATAAACGTGAACATAACATGATATGAACTTGAACTTGAAACTTAACGTGAACGTGGACATAACATAACATAATATGAATTTGATCTGAAACTTGACTTAACATGCATTTGATCTGAAACTTGACGTAACATAAACTTGGAATCTTGCTTCTTTACTTAACATGAACTTGGACTTGGATTCTGATAATCAAAATGATTCCGCCAATCGTTTCATCAGGAATATTGAACAATCAGAATGATTCCGACCAATATATTCCATCAGAGATACTCAGACAATCAGAATAATTCAATCATGAGTATTTTAAAATATGTACCCTAGCAATCAGAATTATTACACCAGGAGTACCTAGTAATACTCTGACAATCAGAATGATTCCATCACGAGTATTTTAAAACACGTACCCTAGCAATCAAAATGATTACACTAGGAGTACCTAGTAATACTCTGACAATCAGAATGATTCCATCACAAGTATTTTAAATAAGATACCCTAACAATCAGAATCATTACGTTAGGAGTATCTACATAACTAAACTTGAACGGCATTCTAAAAATCAAAATGATTTTGCCAAAAGTACATCGTGTGAATTACAAGTGGAGATGCTCGGACAATCATAATGATTACATCACGAGTATGCTAGACATTATTGACTTAAACGTAACTCGAAAGACATGACTTACTTGAGATGGAAACACTTTGTAACATGACCGAACATGTAATAGTTATCATACTTGACATGACATACTTGCAACAGTGAGTATTACATGATATGACATACATGAAACATATGGCATACTTAACTTAATATACTTATAACATACAACAATACATGACAAAATAGATTGTGTAACAGATAAATATTCATGACAGAATAAATCATGCGTAACAGATAAACATGTAATGACGTGGCATGACATGGCATATATGATAACATACATACATAAATTATAGTTTCCTTACCCATCATACACACACAGTAAACTAATAATAAGTTAGAAGTTAACTTACCTCGTTTGTCGCGTGCTATAAAAATAAAGCACGAAACACAAGAAATTGCAAGAGGGTATTCTAAAAATTAGAAATTTAATTACTAACAATTAGATATGTGTAAAAGAGACAACTTAGAGTATAATTACCATTTACCCTCTACATGTGGGAAAATAACCATTTTACCCTTAACTTAAGGATTTTACATCCTAATTCAAAAAATTTCTAAAATTTACATTCCTCATGTAAATTTTGTCCTAAACTCAAATATCAACTCATAAAAATTTAAAACAAATCACAACTAAGAAAAACACACTATGGTTGAAACATCCATAAGCCATTTCTCTTGATTTTTGTTGCAATTGCTTCCAACTTCAAAACTTATGCTTAAACCAAAATTTTGCAACAAACATCTTCCTATCCTAAGTTTAAAACCATACTTAAAATATCCATTTAGAAAAAGCTAATAATCAACACCAAAATTTTTTGTAAAAAGAATAAAACACTTTAATCGCAAGCTTTGACCATAAATCAAAACATCTCCAAAAATTCTAAAAAATCAAATCTTACTTCTAACATATTCATAACATCATCCTAACATTAACCATGCTTTAAATTATCAAACTAAAGTCAACAAAATCACAAAATAACACTTGAAGTTTTTGGTTTTACACTTAATCCAAAAACAGAAATTTTTTCCTCAACTAGTTTTGATAAATCTCTTGATCAATGGTTTAAGAATGTGAGATCTTCAAAATAAAGTATCAGATGGTTTAAGAATGTGTCCTAAAGAATATCCAACCATCAAAATTAAAATCTCATGGCTACAAATCAACAAAATATGGATCTAACCAAAAAATCAAATCTTACGCCTAACTGAAATCCTCTTGTATAGAAAAATCATATCTTTGAAACTAATACTAAATATTTTCAAAATAACATCCTAACATGAAAATAAGAGACTTGGGATCATCATATAAAAATATCAAAGCCTTTAGAGTAAGATCAAACCATGAAATATTCAAACCTTCTCTAAACAAAAACTGTTTTTCCACTTCCAGTTTTCAAGTTTCTAGATCTAAGAAAATCTATCATAAAAACTTTATTCATGCAACAAAACCTCAATGGAAACTCATAAGCATATGCTAAAAAAACTCAATTAAATTTTTGAACCAAAATATATCCATTAGCTTGGTCAAAAACTCCAAAACATAAAATACTCTCCAGTTTCAAGCCCAGAATGACCTTTCCATGGTTAAAAATACTTTTGACCAACCAAATAACCATGTAATGATACGAATAATGTATCTACAGAAACCATACTCAAAGAGGAACAACTTTTATGAAAGATTTATCGTGTAAAAATACTTACAAAGGGTCAAAAAGCTCCACGTAAAAAAACCCAGAAATCTACCCGAGAGAACTCTTTTGGATTTCTCTCTCAGAACTAGCTGAAGAAGTGATGTGTGTCTTGTACAACTCAAGACTTCTGAAGGGGGAAGATATGGACTTGAATGAACCTTTATTAGAGGTGGCTATGTGACATAAAGTGGAGAAAAGTGAGGGGAAAGGACTGCCTGCAGAAGCTGTGAGGTATAGAGGTTGATGGGATGAGTTTCTCTATCTCATTAAGGCACTATTGGGTGCAACCAAGGGCAGTGGATGGTCTGCCATATGGGGGAGGAAACTTCTTCAATAAACTTTGCCAAGGTGGCCAAATTTGTGGGTTTTGGTAGGCCTCAACCAAGTGGACTTCAATTTGGGGTTTAAAGGAGGTTTGGTTAGGGTTTGAAATGTTATCAAGCCCAAATCTAATTTTTCTTGGCCCAAACAAAGTTTCAAGGTTTAAAAAGCTGGATAATGATATCATAACAAGGATTTGAGAAATTAATAACATGTGAAAGTGATTTAATCAAGTAATTAAACACAATGCTAGAAATTGGATAAAAAATGGCTTGAAGGCTAAAATTAGGGTTTGGGGAAACCGTTTAGGGTTTTGGTTTCAACCAAGTTTTTGGGCTTTCAAAACGATTCCAACCAGTTAGGTTTTCACTAGGGTTGAAACCCTCTTTGATCTGACTCAAATTGGTTGATCAGATGAAAAAGGTTTTGCTTAGGTGGCATGATCTTACACCTTGATTTCTTTCACAAATCTATCTAATGGTTCCTCTTTATACCAAGTGTCTAGTACTATTCACTATATGTGGCTAAGATCTTGCCAAGTGTCCAAATAAAACTTTTCTAACCTAATTTAGACATTTCACATTTTGATTTTGCAAACACTGCATTTAGTACGCTTATCGAGGTTACTATTCATTCCAAAAAATGTGTAATAAACTTAGTAGTGAAAAATCCTAAATATTCATATTAACCTACAGTGAAAATCGTTTACCAAGACTCAACCTCGAAATGCCCCTAAAAGTAATTTCACAGTTTCGAATAGGCATTTCGTCCGAAATTATGAAAATGAGTTATTGCGCCATAAAATCCTAAATATTCAACTGAGTCTAGTGTGCAGACCATAACATATTTTGACACTTCTAACTACCTCAAACAATTAAAATCGCATTTCTGGCACGATAGTGAGTGATAATACTGACTATGTTGACAGACTAAAACCTTTGCGATTAGTCGATTCGTGAAAACTTACGGAGTTTTCACGAGATTCCTAAAGTCTATAGAAATTCTACCATTAAATTTCTAGCGGGTTGTTATAGGCAGCATACATGACTCAATTTGAGGTACTCTCCAATCAATTGTCTTAGGGGTTTGTCTGAAAGTTATAAGCTTAGTTGTTTATTTAGTGGGCTTAAAGATGAAATTAGACTACCCATTAAGCTGCCGAAACCCCATACCCTGAATTCTGCCTTTGGATTAGCCAAGATCCAAGAAGAATGCATTTATAGCTCTAGGAAAAATAATAGACAAGTGTATCAGTTTAACTCAGTGCCAACTGGGTCATGGAATGTTAGTGGAGGCTTAGGATCCTTCCATGGAAATGTGAGGAAGGAGTTTCTTGCTTCTAAGGGATTTTCTCCCAAAAATACCTTCTATAAAAAAAGTTAGTGCTAATGAGATGAAGAAGAGGAGAGAAAAGGGGCTATGTTATTACTATGAAGAGAAATGGAAATCCAACCATGAATTTAAGGGCTAGGCAGTATGTCATGGAGGGGATTGAATTTTCTAGTGAAGCTGAGTTGGAAGTGGGGGAAGAAAAGAAGATTTCACCCGGTACAATAAATGAGTCCCCTAAGATTTCGATTCATGCCCCGAGAACAATGAGAATTATGGGGAAGGTTGAAGGCCAATCAGTAGTCATATTGGTGGATATGGGGAGCACTCATAATTTCCTTGATCCCACCATTGTATCAAAGACTCACCTAGTCTCTAACTCTAAGGAGCAAATAGAGGTCTAGGTTGCCAATAGAGAAAGATTTAAGGGCCAAGGTAAACTAAATGTGGTAGAATTTATAGTATAAGGCTAGGTATTCACTACTAAATTTTTCTTGTTACCTTTAGGGGGTTGTGACGTTGTTCTTGGGATGCAATAGTTTCAAACCTTGGGGCCTGTTTTATGGGATTTTGTGGACCTCATGATGTCATTCACACAGGGAGGAAGAACAATCATGCTTAAGGGGTTGAATCGCCACCATTCCGAGTTAGTTAATGGGAATACTCTCTCTTAATTAACAAAGGTGGAGAGAAGGGGAATGCTTCTTCAAATTTCTTAAGTGAGGCAGATTGAAAAGGAAACCCAAGTGTCACCTACTATGGGGGAGTTATTACTGAAGTTTAATAGGGTACTTGAAGGCCTAAAGGGCTGCCTCCTAAGAGAAGCCATGACCATCACATTACTTTAAAGAAAGGCATGGGCCCCATTCAATCCACCCCTATAAATATCCCTTCTATAAAAAATCTGAGATTGAAAAAATAGTCAGTGAGTTGCTAACAGCAAGGGTGATTAGATTGAGCCAATCCTCCTTTTTCTCACTCATTTTGCTAGTAAGGAAGGTGGATGGAGGGTGAAGGATGTGTATTGATTATTGGTTTGTGAACAAGGAGACAGTGAAGGATAAATTCCCCACTCATGTTAGAGACGAGCTTTTTGATGAATTACATGAAGCATTTTTTTGAAAATGGATTTGAGGTCAAGGTACTACCAGATACAGGTTAGGGAGGAGGATGTAACCAAGACAACATTTAAAACCCATCACGGCCATTATGAGTTTCTAGTAATGCCTTTTGGGCTAACTAACGCCCCAACCACTTTCCAAGGGCTCATGAACGAGATTTTCTAGTCTTATCTAAGGAAGTTTATAATTTTTTTTTTTTTATGACATATTGATTTACAGCAAGACACCAGAGGAACACTTGTCTCATCTCAAGGTAGTGCTGGAAACACTAGCAGCACACACGTTGTTTGCCAAGAAAGGTAAGTGTAAGTTTAGGTGCAATGAGATTGAGTGCCTGGGCACCTAGTCTCGACTGAAAGGGTGAAAACTGATCCCTCTAAAATTCAAGTTATGCTAAAATGGCCTTTACCTAATTCCCTTAAGTCCTTGAGAGGCTTTTTTGGGCCCAAGGGGTATTACAGAAAATTTATTATGCACTATGGGATATTGTTGGGCCCCTCACTGCCTTGTTAAAAAAGAATTGTTTCAAGTGGACAACAACAGCCTCAAAGGCCTTCAATGAGCTAAAAACTGCAATTACTAAGCCCTCAATCCTTACCGGACTTTACTAAACCCTTCCTAATTGAGTATAATGTTTTAGGGGTGGGTATTGGGATTGTCTTAATGCAAGAGGGCAGACCTTGGCTTATCTTAGCCATGCCCTCAAGGGAAGAGCCTTAGACCTTTCTACTTATGAGAAGGAGTTAATGGCTCTGGTGTTTGCTGTCAAAAAGTGGAGGCCATATGTGTTGGGCAGGTCATTTGTGGTGAAGACAGAACAATAAAGTCATAGTTTATGTTGGAGTAGAAAATTGGTACTCCTACCAAGCAAAAGTGGATAAGTAAGCTGCTTGGATATGATTTCTCTATTGAGTACAAAAAGAGAAGAGAAAATAAAGCAGCAAATGCTTTATCTAGGCAACTTGAGGGGGAAGAAGGGGATTCTCTAGCAGGGATCATAGTTTAAGACCCGATGTGGTTATAAGACCTCTTGACTTCTATTGGTTGAAGTTTGCCAAAAGCTACAGCAAGGGTAGCTTGGGGATCAAGTATTTTCAATGGTGAATGGGTTGCTGCTTAAAATGGGAAGAATTTATTTGTCAAAAAATTCACCCTTTAAATAGCAAGTTTTATATTACACACATGATATTCCATAGGGGGACATATAGGTTATCAAAAAACTCTCCACAGGGCCAAGGCTAACTTTTATTGGCCTAGCGTGAAGAAGGATTTGAAGGCTTACGTTAGGAAATGTCCAACTTACCAACAGTGTAAAATAGAGAATGTCCACCCTGCTAGTCTATTACAGCCTCTGCCTATATCCACTAAAAGTTGAATAGACATATCGATGGACTTCATAAACTCTTTACCTACTTTTTGGGGATTTTCAGTCATCTCGGTTGTGGTAGATAGACTGACTAAGTACTTACACTTCATTCCACTCTCCCACCCTTATACTGCATCCACAATGGTCAAGGCCTTCATTTCCCAAGTTTTTAAACTTCATGGGATGCCCTCTACCATTGTGACAGATCGGGATGATATTTTCACTAGCTCATTTTGGAAAGAAATTTTCAAGCTACACGAGACTCACCTAGCCTACAGTTTAGCTTACCATCCCCCATCTGATGGCCAGACAGAAGTTGTAAACAGGGTAATTCAGTAATATTTAAGGTGCTCTGTGAGCCATCGCCCTAATGAGTGGGCCTCTTAGCTAGCATGGGGGGAGTGGTGGTATAACACCAACCTCCAATCTTCCACCCAGATCATACCCTACGAGGCCTTATATGGAGTTCTCCCACCTATTTTACAACAGTATGTGATTGGGACTACTCAAAACCCAAAGGTGCACAGGCAGCTAAGTAGGGTTGTGCAAAATTTCAAAATTTTCGATTCCATCTGAACTCCGCTCCGATTCTGACTTCAACGAAGTCGGAGTTTTCAGAAGTCGGAATTGGAGTCGGTGTAGCTTTAAGTACATGTTCGGAGGTTAGAGTCGGAGTAGTTAATTGCTCCAAATTCTGACTCTGACTTTTTTTTCAATTAAAACAGATGCAAAATGACGTCGTTTTGAATTTGGTTTTTTTATTTTTTTATTTTTATTTTTTTATAATTTAGTAATTGGCCCCTTTATTAAACGGCACCATTCCATTTAACTAGGAATGTCGTCATTTCACTATGGCCTATTGCATTAAGCACTTCTCTTCAGTTCTGCACTTCTCTTCAGTTCTTCACTTCTCTTCATTTACCCCTCCTCCTCGCCCCCTCGCCTCAAGACCTCAGACTCAAACTCAAATCACAGTGGCACAGCCTCACACGATGGCCCTCAGTCTCCTCGGAATAGCCTTTCATTTCTGTCTTAGCTCTTCACACCGCTGCAGTGCCGCTTTGTCTTGCCACCGCCCTACATCCTGCCGAGTGCAGTGCCCACTGGTCAGTGCAGTCTTCCTAGTTCCCAACTGGTAATTTTAGGTTAACTAATGTAATGTAATGATCCCTTGTTCAGTTGTTCTTCAATTCAATTTGTTGGTGTATGAATTTAATTCACTATATGTAACTAGGATGAAAATGCAGTAACAACATGGTTGTTATAGGAAAGTAAATGGGGTTGCATGCAAACTGTTTGTGAAAATGCCTCAAGTAAACTTTAATTCGGTCATTTGATCACTAACAATTTAAATGGGGTTGCATGCAAACTTTTTAGACAGCCAATTCATTCAACTGATTTAAAAATGTCAATTGTATAAATTAAAAACACATTTCCATCCAACCATATTATATTCGCTAGTAGTTACGAACCTACAATAAGATAATTGATAGTGTGTTGTGTTGTGTCTGCATTATGGTTGGATGCAATTGAAAAGAACAATAGAGTTTGTCAGATAAAGAAACTCATCATCTAGTAGAGTTTGACGATGCAATTGCTATGCAAGCAGATTCCTTTCTGCCTTCACATGCTCGACCTAAAAGGGAGAAGAGCCAATTGGAAATAAATATAGCATCTCCGATTTCTTAAGTTTTTTCATAGCATAAACATGACCTATTTCCTTTTCCTGACAAACTCTTACCTGTGGCACAAAAACAAAGTTTACATTGCTTGATATACAAATGTATAGCTTAATATGGGACAATAAGAGAGTGAAAGAAAAAGGATATTGTCAATCTCATCTATATCCCTTTCAGTCCCAGACAACAAAACCTAAGGTCCGCAACTCACAAGATGCATTTCAGACCTAATTTGTTTTTGAGTCAAGATCATTAGAGGCTTGGTAATGAGTCTAGCTTGTTTTGATTCCTGTTAGGTATCCAATTGGAAATGGGTTTTGTTTAGTAATTAGAAATCTTTGTCCTTTCCTAATAGGAGGCGGTCCACATTGTGCTAGGATTATGTTTCTATTAAGTGAGCCTTGTTAGAAGAATTAGGACAACTTGATTAATGAAAGTTACCACAAGATGACCCATGCCAATAACTGCCTAGTGGCAACAAACCCACAAGGAGCACCCCTGCCTTTCTTGAAAAGAAGGGGACACAACTTATGCCAATTACTTTTCTCACTTTCCTATTGTCACAAAACCTCTCGTGCCAATAATGGCATAGCTCTTCTGTAGAACCTATCAACTATCACGTATGAGAAGTTGATAGCAATTGCATCGTCAAACTCTACTGTTCTTTTAAAGAATCTTCATATATGAGACAAAAAAAAATACCCATTTGATATGTTAAACAAAGTAAATAGTAAATCCGACTGTATTTACAGCTTCGCTCTAATTTTATTTTATTTATAGTATTTACATTTTTTTTATTTAGCAACTAACTCTCTCCTTTTAATTTAATTTTTCAGCTTCTTTAATTTCAAATAGTATAGATGCTAGACCTAGTGGAAGTAGAAATTGTGGAGACAATGCCAGTGCTCCTACACTGGCGGGGGCTTCCACCCCAACGACAGGGTGTACTTCCACCCCTAGAGCCCCATCTAGGGCAGCATCTAGAGCAACTACTTCCTGTGCAAATAGTCGACTCTCAGTAGATATAGAAGGAGAAGATGAAGATATGTTCAATGAAGAGGAAGAGATGACAGATGTGCCCATTGAGCATGATCAACCACCACGGCCTTCTAAAAAACAATCGTGGACGTGGGAACATTTCACTAAAATTCTTAGTGATCATGTGAACCCCTAGGCAAGATGCAACCACTATGGACAACTTTGTGGTTGCCATTCAAAAAAACAAGGCACGAGTGTATTAATAGCACATCTTACTGGTTGCCAACGGTATAAGATCGCGAAGGGATTGGCGACCATTGGCACTAATCAAACCAAGCTTAGTTATGAAACTCAAATGGCAACTGATGGTGGCCCTTCACATGTTAAGAAGCTTATAATTCCTCAATATAATGAGAAGATGTTGCGGGAATTACTTGTAGAGATGATCATTACTGATGAGATGCCTTTACCATAGTTGACAAAAAAGGCTTTAACAAATTTGTGCACTGTCTTGAGCCATGTTTTCCCATGCCTTCATGGTATACGGTTATGTGAGATTGTTTGAAGAGGCATGTGAGGGAAAAGACGGAAATGAAGGAGATGTTTAGTTGGACTAGCCAGAGAATGTCATTCACCACTGATACATGGACGTCCATACAAAATATGGGCTACATGTGTATCACAGCCCACTTTATTGACAATGAGTGGATGCTGCATAAACGAATAATTGGATTTAAAGAGATTGTTGATCACAAGGGTGCATCCATTGGTGCAATGATGGATGATTGTATTCAGGACTGGGGTATTAAAAAAGTCATTTGTATCACAGTTGACAATGTCAGTGCCAATGACACTGCAATTGAGTGGTTCAAGAGGAATACAACGGTAAAAGATGATATCATTCGTGGACATGAGTTCCTACATGTTCAATGATGTGCTCATATCATCAATCTCATTTTTTCTGAAGGGTTGAAGGAGGTTGATGATTCAATTACAAAAATCTGCAACATTGTGAGATATGTGAGGGCTTCGCCCTAAAGGCTTGGCAAGTTTAAGGCGATAGCATAATAGCTTCAGATTCCATCTTCTGTCATGTTGTGTTTGAATGTTCCGACTCGATGGAACTCGACATATATGATGTTGGAGGTGGCGCAGAAGTACGAAAGAAAGTTTCGAAGAATGGGGGTTTGAGTTATGCTTTGATGGAGTCTACTAGGGGGAGAAGGGGGCTCGGTGCGCCTGATGCAGTTGATTGGGATCGTGTGAAGTTTTTTGTTGATTTTTTGAAATTTTTTTATTATACAACTATGCGGATATTTGGATCCAAATATTGTACTGCGAACTTGTACTTCGACGAGCTTTCAAGGATTCATGAACACCTGCAACAGAGTTATGCTAATAGTGAGGGACTTTTATTTGCTACGGCTATGAGAATGAAATCAAAATATGATAAATATTAGGAGGATATTGTGAATATAAATAGATTATTACTTGTGGATGCAATCCTTGACCCCCCATATAAGTTGGAAATTATACAATTTTTCTTTATTGACATCCTTGGGGAGGAGAAAGCTGAAGAGTTTATTAGAGAGCTGAGAAAGGATATTGATGACTTATATAGCCACTACAACAATAATGGTCATCCTTCTTCAGCAAGTGGTAGCCGTAGCTCCTCACACCTGACCAATTCGACCTCTTCCTATGATTACACTGCTTCTGCTGCAGCTATTTCATCACCATTGGTGCAGTGATATCATCAAAAGCGTGCATCGAGAAATATTATACAGTGTAGGTCTGAGGTTGAACGCTATTTGAAGGAAGATATCGAGGCATCTAGTGATGCATTTCAGTTATTAACTTGGTGGAAGGTTCATTCCACCAAGTTTGCTATTCTTTCCCATATAGCCCAAAATCTGCTAGCTATTCATATAACTACGGTTGCATCTGAGTCAGCTTTAACACTAGAGGTCGTGTGTTGGATGCTTATTGGAGTTCATTGTTAGCTTCAACTGTGGAGACCCTTATTTGCACACAAAACTGGCTATGTGAAATGCCCATTAGAGTAAATATCATTGATCCCAAGAGCTATAGGCTTGAATCAAGTAACTTTATAGTTTATATGCTTTTGAATGATAATTTAAATATTTGTAATGTTTTAATTATTCAACTTCTAATTTTTATGATTTTGTAGACATACTTGTGAACCCTAGCATAGTTGCGGATGAGTGATAATTGTGGATGAGTTACAAGTTACATGGATGAGGAGTTGTGTTCATGTGTTGTAGTGATGCTATTCAGGTACTATATTAGTATTTTTAAGTTATTTAAAAAATTATTGACCATTTCATAAATCATACTATATTTTTTAAATTTCATATGTATTATTTTGCAGATAAAAGCTTATGAGAACGAATGCCAAATGGTAGTGGCTATTGGCTTCAACTTCAAGAATCAAGACTTTGTTCCTTTATCGATATTCAAGAATCAAGACTTTATCAATGTTCAATTACTAATTTACTACTCTTTGGTTTTGTAATGTATGACTATATGGAATTTGATCAATGTCATTTGTATTTAAGTTTTTTTATTTTTTATTTTACATCATTTTTTTGAAATTGGAAGTCAATTAGGTGGTTAGGCCTTGGATTGCACATGGGCTTTCGGAGTCGGAATTGGGCCGAAGCCCAACCATACTCTGATCGGAGTTTCGACATCCGTTCGTATTTAGAGTCGGAGTGAAAATTTTTTCCAACTCCTATCGGAGTCAAAGGTGACCATTCCAACTCCGTCGAAGTTGGAGCCCACCCCTACAACTAAGGACTAGAGATGAAATTCTGGCTATCTTGAAAAAGAATTTATTTGTAGCTCAAGCATCCATGAAGTAATGGTACGACAACAGACATACACCCAGGGAATTTAAGATAGGGGATAGGGTGTACCTTAGGCTTCAAAAATACAAATAGCAGAGTGTATTCTAGTGCTCGAGCTCCAAGCTTTCCCCTCGATATTACGACCCCTTTGAAATTATGCAGCAAATTGGCTCTGTTGCCTACAAGTTGAAGTTGCGACCAAATTTCATGATACACCCAATATTCCATGTTTCTTCTCTCAAGTAGTGCGTGAGTTCCTCCACTATTACAACCACCATGTTACCTCCCTTGGATCCCCACGAAGCCCCTTGCGTAGAACCAGAAACCATCTTAGCCCGAAGGATGATAAAACACCAAAACAAGCCTTTGATCGAGATGATAGTGAAATGGAAGGGAGAAACAAAAGAGAACTTTACCTAGGTGCCAATCGAGCAGCTGCGAAGCCAATTCTTGACCTTGAGGGCAAGGTCTTTTGAAGAGGTGACAATTGTTGGCTTGGAGGTGTTTTGAAGAAGAAGAATCGTGATGTGATCTGATATACTTGCCTTTGTTTGTTTTACTTAGTTGAGTTTAGTTCAATTGTGTCGTAAGCCATATGAGTTGGGCTTTGTTTGGGATTTTGCTAGACAAGGGTCGATAGGTTTGCTTACTTATGTTTTAATCCTGTAATAGACAATACCGAGTCTACCTATAGTCCGCTTTAATGGATGCAACCCGATATTAGGGGCACCACCGTAATTTCCTTTACTAGGTTATGCCATCACTACGTAATACGAGAAATATTCTAGAAGTAATTTATAGAAGAATATTCACAAGGCTGTGCCTCTAGAGGTTCCAGTTTCCTCGAACAAACCAGGCTATCGTTTTGCTCATTTCACTCATTTCGATTGATATTTTCAGTTACATTGCATTTGGGTTCTTAACAAAACTATTTATTAATAAAAAAAAACATGAAAAATATTTTAAGAGTAAAAAATGAATGCAGTCTCTAATCCCAATCAAACCAAAAACGCACAATGAAACCAAAATACAAAGCAGAAGATTTAGGTTTACAAATAACTCTAAGTAATAGTTTTGATCAGTTAGAGGTAATATTGCCAAAGGAATGATATATTAGAAGGCAAAATATAGTTTGTCTTCAGAGTTTGAAGTCTCCATTATTGAGAGGGAAAGAGGAAAAAAACAAGAACAAAATAGGAAAAGAAAGCCTGAAGCTTGGTTCTTCTCTATTTCTTACTCTTCAAAAACAAAATAGGCAAAGAAAGCTTGAAGCTTGGTTCTTCTCTATTTCTTTCTTTTCGCAGGGGAATAGTTTTTTACGTTTCTGTCTAGAGATTTCAATGGGAAAGTAGTAAAGCTTCAGGTCTACATCTTCCTTTTGAAGAAGCCTTTTATTTGAAAGTATATTTCTTAGTTTCTTTCCTTTTGAGGCACTAAAATACATACCATTGTTATAATTCATAACTTTCATTTGAGATCTTTTCATATTTGCACAATTTTATGTGCAAAACTATTATTAGACCATTGCATGTGAAAGGTTTTTCAATCCTTTCAACAAAAACCACATCTTTTTTAAATCTCAGTTGGCTTCTAACTCAAATGGCCTATATCAAATAAAAAGTTGTTAAATTACTAATTGTTGCAAAAAGTTAAATTAATAGAAAAATGGTGAGCTTGATCGATCATTTAAATTATATTTTTTTAACACTCTTCCTCAAGTGTAATACTGAACATCATGTGGAAGTCAGCTCATTTTTTAGAAAAGAAATTTGAAATTTTAATATATGGTATAATAAGTAACCAATAGTACCAAAAACTTAAATCAATAGAAAATGGTGAATTTAAACATTTAAACTCATTTTCTGATAAAGATATTAGAAATGAAATGCTAAGTTTTCATTTGTTCAATGTGCTCATAATCCACCATTTTCTGCCATTTTTTGTTCATGATCTGCCACTTCTTGTACGCAATTTGAAAAACATAAAAAGCACTAGGCCAAGGGATAAGTTATAGTGGGAGTTTGACTAGGAGTCCCAACGATTAAAGTTCCTTTTCTCAACAAAGTCAACTTGATCAATAAGTGGCCATGCATATTAATTTCTTGCAAGCGCACTTTACCCAAATGATATTTAATTGATAATGGAGGTAATGGAAAACGAAGTCGAAAGACAAAGAAAATGGGGAAAAAAAAAAAAGAAAAGAAAAGAGAAGTCTGCTCAAGTTCATAAACCTTATCAACTCAAAAAGAAAATATCTAATCACATATTAATTTTAATATATGCACTAAGATCCTGAATTATGGTAAGAATTATTTACGAAAGTATCTTCAAATTTGGAGAGATCCCACTTGGTCAGAAATTAATGGGCATATTTTAATATTTTACTTTAGCTCAAAGGCTTCTACCAAACTGGTGCGGTTTGAAATAATATGCCTTTTTGGAACCAATTAGGAATAATGAATCTTGTTTAATTCCTCGTGAGTTTTGAGAATTCTCTTCTAAAATATGTCGTCTGTCCTTCAATAAATCAAGACTATCAATTTCAATTGAAATGGAGAGGATCTTATTCCCCTATCATTAGCCCTACATGGATACATTTATCTCCCATGCTCTTTAAGATTTCACTTTCATCAATTCCCTCATCCATTTAATAAACTAGATTACACATTTTACCTAAAGTACTAATAGATCCACTTTGCAAACTTTAATCAAATTTGACTGCTAAGATTATACCGCGTTGCCTTTTTTTTTTTTTTTTTTTGGTTTTTATGCAAATTTGCAAAGTATAGCTAGAGTTTAAGATGCAAAATGACAGAGTGTGGGTGAAAAGTATAATTATAATGGTTAAGGTGGACGAAAACCCTTGTACAATCTTGAAAATCGGATCTCAACGAATGATGCATATTGTGACTTTTTATAGCTTAAGATTGTAATGTGTTGAAAACTAGTAGTTTGAGTTATTACATTGTATAAAAGGTAAATATCTGTTGTCTTCTACATTTGGAGTCTTTTGTTGACTTTAGGATGCATGGTGTACGACATTTAAGAAAGTTTAATTTTTTTAGTTGAACCAAGGGGACATTACATTGTAATCATAAAAATAAAGGAGAATGACTTTCTTTACTAGTTGAAGTTTGAATATGAAAATTTCATTTCAACATTTACTTGTCCAAGAAGTCAAATTAATGGTGATTGAGAAGAAAGAGAGACTCGGGATATTTTAGCTGAGAATAAGAGTAACTAGCATATGCATCCCAAAAGTAGTGCTGATTATGCTGAACATTAAGCTTTTGATCGACTTTCTGTTCAAGTTGACATAATGAGGGCAGAAATCATTAAATTCATTCACGAGCACATAT
Organism: Carya illinoinensis; assembly: GCF_018687715.1. Classification (NCBI taxonomy): domain Eukaryota; kingdom Viridiplantae; phylum Streptophyta; class Magnoliopsida; order Fagales; family Juglandaceae; genus Carya; species Carya illinoinensis. The sequence continues at coordinate 8,486,245 of NC_056762.1, read as the reverse complement.
TATTCAAGTAAATGGCTAGAAATTGATGATGATAAATGCACACTTGAATCTTGACTCAGTCCTTCACCAATACTATATCTGCCCCATAAAGTTGAATCTATGCATATGGATGAAAAGTGATGGAAGATTGCTTTCCCATGAAAAAGAAAAGAGCATAAAGACAGAAAAGTAAAAGCAAGAGAGAATGCCAAAAGTATTTGTGGCATTATGTGCATTTGGGTCCCATAGCAGCTCATTTTATACATAAAATGTGGCCTGTATCACTTGTTGCTGAAAAAATATCTGTTTTGCTTTTGTCCTTGCTTGTTTTTCAGGGACATGCACCAATTTTTTCTCATGTATCCACCAAGTGTTACAAAGAAACTCGGATACATCTAGAGAGTAATCCAAATATCCATAAATGGTCTTGTCAATACAGAAAAACCATTCCGCGTTTTTGTCATTACCAAGAGGAGAATATCTCTCTTGCCAACACCACCATCTGATCTTCCATTAATCTATTTGCTGCAGATGTTACACCAGTACTGTTAAGTCTTTGAACCAAGAGTCAAATATCTTCTCTGTTTCTCTTCGCTTGAACCAAAGGGACATGATTTATCGTTTGCATAAGCTTAAAGAGTTTAAAATATGCAATTATGTTGGGCCTTTTTGTAGAGGGAACATCATAATAATTTCAGTGAGGAGAATAAAACAGGGGAAGAAGGGAGAGCAAGGAACTTTGTTCCTACATTCCACCTTTTCTGTGCTAATTGCTTCTACTCTGAGCTTGAAAAAGATTGAAACTTTGGCCACTTTTCGAATTTGATTCAAGTTTATCCTCACAAGGAAGGGCCTAAAAAGACTTCGATTTTGCTGTTTCTGTCACCATCTATACTTTAGCCCCACGAGGAACCCCTACCTATTGCTGTCTTCAATAGTGGCACAGCTGTAAGGAATAACTACCACTGTTTTGGTACCATCCAAGCATTTATAATTGCATTTAGTCCTTTCAACTTCTGTTGTTAGTGATTCAATCTTGAATCCTACTGGATTTACTTTTTCTTCTATCTCATCGACAGCAAATTCTCCTTCTTACAATCTAGTTACTCCTATAATACAAGAAGACCAAAACCTTTTCTTTTCTTTTCTTTTTGATTGAATTCCACAAATAGTCTTGGTGACAAAAATATTGATTATTGCAGAAAGAAGCAGGGCAAATGGAATTTCAACCAAATAAAAAAGAGGGAAATGGATGGAAGTGATCCATTTTCCAGCATCATGAAAATTTTGAGTTCAGTACATCTGGGATTTTATAAATCTGAAGACCTTTCTCAAAACTCTGTACCATTATCTCACATACAAATAAATATGCACATGACCACTAACTCGGCAAACAAAATACATCAAAGGACATCTGTTCATACTGTTACAAGAAAGCAAATTAGTTCCCAGTTCCACTAGAAGTTCTAGATTAATTGGCTACCATTGAGAGTAAACCCTCTCCAGTTCTTGCTCCCAAATTAGCTTGCCAATTGGTTGCCAAAAGGCTGGCGAACCAAATTGACCTATGCTGGGTGACTGTTAGCACTTCACACTCGGTTGAAACTGAGTTGAATCCAACATCATACTTTCAACCTAAATGACCATTATGTCATAAACTACCACATTATGAAATCTCATGAAAGTTGAGGGATCTAGACAAGGCCGCAGGGTTTGCCCGCAACATTGGAGAGAGTTCAGCTACGTGGTTCTTCTCATCACTCTTTGATTTAAAGGCCTTGAACATTCCTCCCCCAATGTTAGATTCTTTCTTGATTCCAAGCGTTGCCCATATTGAACTCTTCGCAGCTTCACTTGGGTCATCAATCCTCAAAATTTTAGGAACCAAAACAGATCCGGTTTTCTGTTTTGATGGCTCTTTCTCTGAATTGTCTGATTTAAGCATGTCACTATCTCTTGAGTGCTTCCCCAATGTCGGAGAATTTTGACCAGAGCTTGGAGACTTTTGATTAGGAGAAGATTGTGGAGATAGCCAAGGAATGCTCCAAGTGCCAGGGACACCACAGTTCCAATAAGCTGCTGGATAGAATGGCATAGGAAATCCAGGAGGGCAGAGAGCTGGTGGGGGAACTGCAGAATTCCATGGATAAGGCCAAGGAACACCGGGGAGGCATGGAACTTGAGGAGGCAAACCATTAATGCTTTGCACAAATGCTTCTAGAGGGCGGTGTTTGCCTCCTTCCTCCATTGAATTTGAAATGGTAACAGAAGATCCGCTTGAGCAATCATCCCCATTTTCTCTACCTTTGCAAGGAACTGGAGTTCTTGATTCCTCAAGACTATGAAATCCATTGCGGGTACACTCCAAAACCTTCTTCTCCCCTAGATTCAAAATAGAAGCCATGGAGTCACATATGGGTGCATCTAAGCCAAAGCTGAGGACTCTACCATTGCTTTTCAGTGTGGGGTAGTGATCTCCATTTGGAGCATCAATTCTAGCAGCTTGGAGAGCATCTGAGATGGTGATATGACGAAAATGTGAGGCAGAGTTCTTGTTCTTGCGGCGTCCGGCTCCTACTGGCACATTCCTCATGGTACCACCAGCAGTCCAGTATCTTTGACAAGCTTTGCAGAAATGACGAGGCTGATTGACATTGTAATTATTATAGTAACAGAATTTTGTGTCCATGCTTTTGCAGCGAGGGCATGGGAGAATTTTATCCGGCTTCTTCAAGGTTTTCTCTTGTGAGTTGTTTGTATCACTCTGATCTTTCTCAGTCTTGGCAGGTTTTTCTGTTGCATTTTCTTCCTCCATAGAGGGTGTTTTAGGATTCACACTAGCATCAAGCAATGTTTCTGAATTTATCTGATCTTCTGTGTTCAGCGCTGGATCATTGTCTTGTTTCATCATCTCAGTGTCTTTCGCTGATGGTGAATCCTGCAAATCAAACATAGGTTGTCATTTAGTCAGTAACTAGTTACAAGTATTTAAAATAAGTACGTCAATTCAAATGGGAGCCCACTCAGCATGGTTGCACCAACATCGGTGGGCAAGCAACAAAGAAAAGTAAAGTAAAAATAAACTTAGAAATACATAGTGATTATCTGCAAAATCCAGATATTTGGAACTCGGTAGTTGTATATGCTTATTAATTTTGACAAAATCAAAGCCACATTAATACTACGCAATTTCATTAAGACTTCTGGAAATCTATAGAAGCAACTTACCCTGTTCTGTAAAATCAAAGTACAGTAGGAAACTTCTAGATAAATAGAGCAACGCCAATTCATAGCAGTATAAGACAACTAGTAACTAGAGTTTTTCATTTTAAAAAAATATTAGAGAAAATCCAGTTCAGAAAAGAAAATTTAATTAGAAGAAAATCAAACTCAGAAACTCTACAGAAAACGCTTTAAATATTTCACACTCATTTTGTAGATTGTAGAATGCTTGGGAACAATAAAAGTTAAATTGTCATAAGCAAAGAACCTCTCTCTTAGGTTGTTTTGGAAAAAACAAAGGCCCTCTGTCTCTGGAGGAGCTTGAGTGGCTAATTGGTCAAAAGGAGGAGAGCTTTTAAAACACGAAATCGAAACTGGAAGTAAAATAAAATCTTGAAACTTAAAAGTAAATAATTCTCAGAAGGGTTTGCCAAATTACATGATCGGAACAAAATAGGTTAAGGGAAAATGGAATACACTATACTTTTCTTCGAAAAACTAGTTCAAATAATCCAGAAACTGGTTTAAGACTCATTGCTTAGAGGACCAATTAATCAAAGAAATTTCTCAACAGCATCGAGAACAGGTATAAAACTTTTTAGAGCAACTAAAACATAGTAAGAAATTTGTGAGTGGAAACTGTACTCCAATTGGTTGCATACGGATTGATAAGGAAATCAAAAGTTCAGAATCTTAAAAAAAATTAGCTTTTCAAAACGTAAAACTCTAACGAATCTCAAATGTGTAGAAATTTGGCTTTCCCAAGCCCTCAATTTTGAAAAACCAAAAGAGAGAAATATCAACACCAAAGTCCAAAAATAAATGAATACTCCAAAAAAGCACCAGAATTAGATAAAAATGAAAGCGGTTTCTTCAGCGAGAAAGCAAAACTCAAAAAGGAAAACCCCAAATAAAATCCAGGGCCACAAAAGTGGAAAAAAAACTGCCACAGCCACTTTACCATCCCCATTTAAGATGATAGTGAAACAAGTAAAACCGACCAACCAGCACTTTCAACGTCATAAAAAATGAGTTTCCCTCAAATTTTCAGATAAAGGACACTAAAAACCTTATTTTCTCACTCTCTGTACCTTCTCTGATTCTTCTTCTTCTTCTTCTTCTTCTTCTTCGCTGCACCTTTCCTTCTCCCGAGCACTCGCCGACATGTCGTCTCCAGCGAAGGCCGGAGACTCGCCCTCAGAAGGCAAGGGAATTTTCTTGCCGAAGAGAGTGATGGCAGGGTCTTTATTTTCTTGCATTTTCTGGGGACGCAAACAGGGGAGGGGGAAAGGAAAAAACGCGCGAGGTTTTTCTTCGGGTTTGGGAGGGTCTCTCAGTTGGCATTGGACAATGGACGTAGTTGGAGTCGCAGTCCACGTTATCGATCCCGTTTAAACAAAGAGGTGGATGCCACGTCAGCACATGAGTTTGATTCTCAGCCACAAGTTTTTGTGGCCTCCAGATTTTCTCTCCTTTCTTTCCCCAATTTTTGATTCTGAGTCTCACTCCCCATCGCACAGAGACTTTGGTGCAACCAAGTTGTGTCCATCACTCCTTGGCGAGCCGCCGGGCATTGTCTTTTTTCTCTTTTGGGGGTAGTTACCTTTTCCCTTGAGGTACAGAAATTTGGATCCACTGTATACGTGGCACGTTGGGATTCGTGAAAAGGTAGATATAAATTTCATTTATAAAAATTGTTAAGTCTGCATGGAAATTGTCGATCCACATGTTTAATGTAATAATTGTAATTTTTTTTTAAAATATAATATTTTCATCATGTTATGATATAATATTAAATAATTAATAAATAAGTGAAAATAATACTTGAAGGAAAATATGATAAATAGTAATATTAATTTGAAAAATATCCATCAGCCTAACCACTGTTTTGTTGACATTAACATTAATTGACTAAATTTTGTCTTTGTACTTTTCGACCCTTTCCGAGTCTTATCTTCATAAAATACTCTTCTTATTTATTTTTCTTTGTATTTGTTAGATTAAAAAATGAGGACAATGTTACCTCGTGACTTTCTCCTCGGTAGAGAGGTTGTTTATTTTTTATAAATATGTTTTAAAATTTTATTTATAGATAATATAAGATTTATTTATTAAAACCTTTCTTATGTATAGATTAATATTTTTTTATTATTTTTGTCACGAAATAAATAGTATAGGCATCTATTTTTTTTGTGACAGAATCTGATATCATGAAGAAATTTATGTATCTAACTTATCTCATAAAATCGGTTCAATAAGAAAGAATTATTCATTTTTTATAAACATATCTAAAATTTTATTTATAAATAATGTAAAATTTATTTTTCAACAAATATATTTTCCCTACAACCATGGAAAGATTTACACTGATCTTTATTCGATCGAGTTCAGGAAGATCCTAAGGATCACCCTCTCTTTTCCTTGGATGGCACAAAAGGTCAGAAAACATGGCTAATGATCATCCCCAGGCTCAGAGAGAGGAGGCCCCTAAAGAAAAAAAACTACTAAGAAACCGATCGTGGCCGCAACCGCACCCCAAGCTGAAGCTATGGTTCACAGGTCCACCCTAGGTTGGGTTTGAAGCCACCCCAAGTTGGTTTGGCTGGCTATGCCTGTGACCAACCTTTTAATCAGGAAAAGAGGTATAATGGAAGGGTTTTTTCAGCAACGTGGCAATTAGGATTTCATAATAATACGAATAATATTACATATAATCGTAAAATGTGTAAATACCATGCAGTTATTTTAAAAAGAAGTAGAGTTCATTATTAAAAAATTAACTTTTTTTTTCCACGTGGGCTCTATATTTATTTATTTATTTTAAAATAAATACATAATTCTTATATATTAATGACTATAAATATTATTTCTCTTATTTTAATACACTTGTTTACTTAAATGTCTTCGTGTATATAATATAATATGGGCATGCATGAGCAAATTTAAGAAAAGATTATATTGTTTTTCAAATTATTGCATTAATTTCTTTTCAAATATTGTCAATCATATCCAAAACGTACGGTTGGTATTGCAAAAACAAAAAAAGCTAAACTATATCTAATAATAAAAATGTTTTATTACCTTAAATAATAAAATGGCTCATATCATGTTGTCTCTCGTCTTTTTTCTTTTTTTTTTTTTTTTTTTGAAATTTAAGGACCTAAATAAAAAAAAAAAAAAGGCAGATAAAATACACCTTATAATATTTACTAAATATTTTATATTATCTGAAAAACTCAAGAGTAAAATAATAAATAAGTCTTTGACTTTCATGCACAAGATAAATAGAGATTTGATAAAATGAATAGAAAAATATTTTAGACAAAAATAGATTACACAAAAATAAATATATAAACTGACTTAATATGATACGTTAAAGTATAAAATTATTTTTATTGTAAAATAAATTTAACAAATTTCATGAAATCACGTCAGTTTATAAATTTATTTTATATAATTTATTCGTATATGTGACATTTTTCTAATTAATATATGCACATGATATATGATTATTCACGATCCCATGCCATTTCCGCCAACATGTGCATCGTAATTAACAACCTTGCATGTTTCACAAATTATTACTACAAAAATATAATTTAATATATCATCTCAATCAGATTTATTATATATAAATATTTGATATATGCACATTTTTTTTCAATCACATTTGTGTAAAATTATTTAAAATATGACATTATTTGGAAAGAATGATAAAATTTAAAAGTTAGTGTTACATGTAAATACAATTTTATGTACAATATTAAATGTATTGACTATTGAATATTCATCCTATTTTATCAATTTTTTTAATTAAAATTTTAAAATTTTAATTATTTTAATAGTTGATATATCAATACGTATGATCAGGCAAATATATTATAAGTATAATAGCATTTTTTAAATTAAAATTTTAAATTAATGATACCGTAGTTGATATATTTGATAAAGATCTTTGAATTCAACAGAAGAAAGGAAAAAAGAAAAGAAAAAAAAAGGCTGATAAGGTCCGATGCCTAGTCATCTGCAAACATTTTTCAAACTGGGACCCACCCGCATTAAAAGTTTTTTCATCATGTTCATCTGTGGCCAGAGGTAAGACACGTGTCCAACATGCAACACGTGTTAACCATCTACTATATTTAACAAAAGGTTCAGCTTGGTCATGACACGTGTCCTATCCACTGAAAATTTGTTAATTATTGTTTGGAGAATTATAAAATTGGGAGACGTGGGGATGAAAAGTTCCCAACATTATCTTTTGGAGCTTTCGGGGGTAAGAAAGGTCAATGAATTAGAGGCTTTGTATTTTTTAAGAATGTATGATTAATCATGAGAGGTTACTTTTCCTAACTAAAGTTTAGTTTATTAATGTAGGACGGTCGCGTGGTCTGTTAGCCTTTTAAAACATGCTTAATTAATTTAATTACATCCAATCAACTACCTGATTTCGACAGTATTTTAATCTAATCGGATTAGGATCAAAATTAATCCTTATTTCTTTTTAGGTTTCTTATTTTTTATTTTTTATTTTTTTTAATGTGCTTCAAACAAAGATTGAATCATGCTGATTTGAAAAGTGAGACGAGATAAAATTTTATAAATAATTATAAGATAATTTATAAATAATAATGAGATCATTTAAATTGAGTATTTTTAAAATTTTGAGAAAGAAAAGAGAAAAAATTTAATAAAAAATATTATAAAGTTAAAATATTATTAGAATATAATTTTATAATATAATTTTTGTTTAAAAATTTAGAAAAATTGTAATGATTAATTTGAAAATTTTGTATTTAAATTATTTTTTATAAGAAGATGAAATGAAATGAAATCTATTTTCAAACAAACCCTTTATGGTGTGACAAATTATGTTCTTCATTTTAAATTTTATAATCTATAAAATGTTATATTTGATATGTTAAATTTTAAGCGATTTATTATTTAAACATGCAGTTGATGATAAATTTATCTAAAATATGACTAAGAATGATAAGATTAAGGAAAAAAAGAATAATATGCTTAAATAGAGCATGTATCTGTTAATATCCTTCCCCTTAATGGTTTTGTGATGTAAAGAAAAGGTAGGTACTAGGAATATCTTGAGTGGCTTGAAAGAAACATATCTCTAATGAAAAGTTATGGTAAGAGCCAATAATAACTTGCCACGTTATCTATGATTAAAAAAAAAAGATGATATGAGTTATTATTATTATTATTATTATTATTATTATTATTATTACTACAAATGTATTCTAATAGTAAGCAGTGTATTTAAAAGCTAATTTGTAAGTAATAAAATTCTTAGAAGAAATCGGATTAAGAACTAACTTGTAATTGAATGAATTTGTATAAAATTTACAATTGGGTCCAATTTGATTAGATTGAGAACTAATTAAAGAAGAGAAATACTTTAACTATAAAAAAATTTCACAAAAGTAAACTTATAAACTGACGTGATTAGTATCACATTAAATCACTTCAGTTTTTTATGGATGTCTTTCTGGATATAACACTACTCATTAAAAAATAAAGATCAATAGGATTAAGGCTAAGGATGAATTGGGACTCCACTTCTCATCTAGACAGGAAATCGAGTTCTGCATGTCAAAGTATACTCCACTTCTCATGTTATGGATGGAGTCTATTGGATCCAATCAAAAAGATTAAGCAAGCATGCAACTTTACAGTACCAGCATAAAGTAACTCAAAACTAGAGAAGCCCAAAGCATCCAAAACTTTCTGTGTCAACAGCCTCCAAGTTGATAGAAATTTATGACATTTGACAAAATTAAACAACTTTCCTCAGAGGATGAATAGAAATCCGATACTGGAAATCACTGACTTCTTCCATAAAAAAAAATAAAAAAATTAAAAAAAAAAAAAGGAGAAAAAAAGAAAAAAAAAAAAAAAAAAAGGAGAGTTTGCTTCTTCCCGTAGCTGAAACTGCACACACCTGACACCTGTACTAACACTTGTGGTGTAAGATATAGTACTTGAGAAAATAATACAGGTTCTGATCCTATGTAAATTGGATTACAACAGAAGACTTTATTCCTCAACCAAACACATTCCAGAGCATTGCAAAAAGCTGAGTCATATGCAAGATTTACCAAATATGTGTAGGATTAGATCTTATATAATTTTGAAGATCAAGGGCCTTCTTACAACGTTGGAAGGTGGGATCTCTTTGATGAGAACAATTAATAATGGTGTACGAAGGTGCAAAGTATGCTCAAATGATCAATGCTACTTAGTGCAAGGTCTAGTCATTAATGCTTGTGCGGAGTCACTAGCTCTTTATCAAACTTCATCTAGAAGCTAAAACTTCTGCGATGTAGCAACCATCTGTTCTTATTTTGATCTTTCTGCTAATAAAAAAGGATGAGTACCCAATTTTATTAAAAGTTCTCTCTTGTGGCGGAAGAATATCATGATTGCAAAAAGGCATGGAATAGTTTTGGAATTTGAAAAAGTTGAATTGTTTATTATATTTTATGTGAAAATTTAGAAAAGTTGTAATCATGAGTTGAGATGAAACACTTGCACTATCTAAACAGGACAAATAGAAGAAGATCACTTCAAACAACATGTCACAAAACTACACCTTTATTCCATCACAAACCACACCTTTGCCCCATCATTTCTCACCTGACAAACTACACAATTTACATGTTCACATGGCTGTACACAGTTCACAGTTTACAACAACAAAGTACGGTTCCCAATTCATAATTCTCAGTTCAATCAACAGTTATTCTAATGTTAGTCCAAGAACGACTTACCACCGCGCACAAGGGAGGTTTCTGGAAGAAAGCCGATGTTCCGAGCTCCACGCCAGCAGTCTACGGCTTTGCTGTCGCCATGTGTGGTATGGTTGAAGGTTGGAAGCTTTGGGAAGATTTTCTGGGCTTGGGTTCAACTCAGAGGGGGAAAGTGAGGCTGAGCGGTTGGGGCTTTTTTTTTTTATGATGGGGGTGGCCTATGGCCTGGGTGGGGGAGATCCCAGGAGGAAGAGAGAGAGAAGAGGTGACAGAAAGAGAATATAAATTTATTGACTAATTTTAATAACAATATGATACGAATATAAATATTCCAATAAATATGTTATTCATGTCAAACAATTTTGAATGATAAATGTGATTGGTAATTGTACAGAAACCTTTTATGAAAACTGTGTTGCCTTCATTTTATTGAAGAAGAGAAACCAGAAGAGAAACACGAACAATTTAACCACACATTAATCAACAAGGATAAAAAACCAAGAGGCATTTTCAAATTAGAGAAGCATTAATGAAAAATGAGACAGACAGAGTACGGGTGTGCATCCAGACCGGATTTTTTTCCGATATCCAGGGCCGGATCCAATTAAGGATCCAGTTATTTAACCGGTTATTGATAACTGGGGTTTTTTTTTTAAACAGTCTTTTTCCGAATCGAGTTATATATAAAAAGAAAAAAAAAAGTGAAGCTAAAACCAAATACCCGCCCAGGTTGTAACCGGTTTTACTCGGGCGGGTATCTCTTAATATTTGTGAATAGTAGTGAACTAGTTTGTAAATAATAGTGAAATATTACGAGAATAATAGTAAAATGGTAGTGAATGGTGGTGAAATGATTTGAGAATATCTGAGAACAGTTGTTTTCCCAAACGTAGCCTAAATTTAAGTGATTGGGTTGTGAGATCAGCCTAGCTAGCTACTTCCACCATGCAAAGGCCGAATTAGTAGCTAATCTTTATTTTCTGAATGAATCAAATACAAAGCATTGAAAATTATTAATGTATTTTGTTCATAATCACATTTGTAAAAGGATTATCAATAATCACATTTCTCTATTCTTTTTCTTTTTAACAATAATTTTAACAAGAATAACAACAGTAATGTCATACCTTTCATTGACCAGATCTTTACTGTGTTGTCCATTCCACATCTTGCAATAAGATATATGTCCGAAAGATGGAAGTCCTACCAACAAAACGCCAGTCTAATCATTTAAAATCCTTATCTTGCATCATAGGCCACAAATCAAATTACCAATAAATAACCAAAGGGTGTTTCCCCCTTGTGACTTTATCAAGAGAATGTGAGGACAACTCTTTTTATTCTTCACTTACTACGCTCAAGACTTCATTGTATGAATATTCCGTAGACGAACTGATTTGCTTGTCTGTGATGGTTTCAGTGACTGGGTCCTGATTTCATTTATTGAATCCCCATGGCCAACAAAACTATGCATAACCTGAGCATGTCACAGGGAAAAAGATAGATAAGTACTATATTTTCACCATTTACAATTATACTACGTATAATTTTTTATTGACTTATAATAAATTTATACCTATCCTAATTGTACATGAAAATGCTAAAGTGGGCTAAAGTGGCACCTAAATCAACAAATTGTGGGTTGAACACTAATACAAGAACTCTTAAGTTAAATGCTCAGAGAACTATTTGTTTGCAAGGTGCAACATTTCAGATCTTGCATCAACCAAACTTACCCGCAAAATTTTTCATCAAGGATCACTCTTGTTGTTCATGATTGATGCCTTTTGGTATCTCAATTTCTCAATTTCTTTTCCCAGAAAATCTAAAGTTGTGTCTGTAACATGGTTAGGCAAGCACCCTGCATCCAGCATCATTTTTAAGAATTTATATGCATCATTCAATCGACCTGCCTTGCTATGAACTTCAATAAGAGTATTAAAAGTGACAACATCAGCATTGACTCCACTAGTCCTCATCTGCTCAAAAAGCTTGTTTACTTCCTCAATCCGACCAGCCTTCCCAAGGGCATTAATCAGTGTGTTGTACATGACCACATCAAGATATCCTCCCTGCTTAATTAGCTTATCAAGGACAGTACTGGCTAGATCTGCTCTTCCCATCTTTCCTAAGCCTTGAATAATCACATTGTATGTTGCTATGTCTGCTGGGCAAACATTCTCACCCATTTCATTAAGGACACCCCAAGCCTCATTAAAATAACCCTTCTTAACAAATGAACTCATAATAGAATTGTACGAGTAACTCACAGGGTCAACACCCATATCAGTAAAAATCTCAAACAATTTGCATGCTAAGCTCAGCTTTCCCTTGGCAAGAAATATAGACAAGAAAGTATTGACCATATCCATATCAAACGAGGATGTTCCTTTGGCTTGAACTCGTTGCCCTCTAGATAATGAAAAAAGCTGAGAAAAATACTCGGTGGACTTCATTTGGTTGGCCAATTGATCCATGTATGGAGATGACGACCACTGATCACTGTCAGTGTATGAAGTCCTCTTATCTTTGATTCCAGAGTCATCTGAAACAAACTCATTGTCCACTGTATCGTCCGCAGAACCTATTAAGCTCAAAATCTCACCTAAGTCGCCTTTGGAAGGGAACATTGGTGTATAATCCTTCTTCTTTCTTTGTGGATTTTTCATCGAAGCCTCCATATCGGCCTGCCATTTAAGAACATTAGCAACCAGATTGCCATCCCTAATGTGCTTCATAAGCCTCTCTGTCCAATCCCACCGCCCATGCTTATGAAGTCCAATCAAAAGCGATGTCACAGTGACTAAATCGACAACAAAGCCCCTGTCTTCCATTTCTTCCACCAACCTTAGTGCATCCTCAAGGAGGCCCTCCCTGCAAAGTTGCAACACGACAATGCTATAAGTAACACCATCCACAAACTGACCCTTCTTCTTCAAGTCACAAAACAGAGAGTAACCAGCCTCAGCCCTCCCATTCCTAAACAAACCATCAATCACAATGTTATATGTGCAACTTGAGGCCCGTACCCCATCTTGAACCATTTTCTCAAACAATTGACAGGCTTCCGTGACCTTCCTCGCCTTGAACATCCCATCTAGGAGTGAACTATACACAATAGTATCTGGGCTAAACCCATTATACTGCATCTCACTAAAAATGTTGGTTGCATCCTCCATCCGATAGGCTTTACAGCACCCTTGAATAATTATTTGGTAGGTAAACTTATCGAGCTCATGACCAGATGTTTTCAATTCCTCCCACACAATTAGTGCATCTTTCACCTTCCCAACCAAGCATAGCACGTGAATTAAGCTATTATAGGTGCACAAGTCCGGACCTAATGATCCTGAACCACACAAACTCTTTTCCTTCATTTCTCTAAATAGCTCTAAAGAGGTAGCCAAATCACCCCAACAGCCAAATGCATGAATGCATATATTGTAACCCCAAGTATCAAACTCAAATCCATTCTTTTCCCTAAGTTTGTGAAAGACTCGTTTGAATTCCACCCTCAAGTTTGCTTTCCTTAGAGCAACAAGTAGTTCGTTACAGGCAACAGAGTTGGGCAACAAATCTGAACCTTCCAGAAGCTTAAAGAAGATGGACATGGCCAAACCCACCTGGCTTTTCTTAACCAAAGCCACAAGAACCAAGTTATACATGTTGGGATCCAAGCTCGTAGTCGTCCCCAACTGCACCTCCTCCATATGATCCAAAATCTCAAGTGCTGAATCAATCTTACCGGAGCGAATAAATGCATTGAGTAAGAGCTTAAAAGTCCCAGGATCTGCAACGACACCATCTTCCTTCATGGAACGCAATAGGTGGGGAATCTCGTGAAGCTGGTTAGTGCGGCATGCGGTGCGGAGGATGTGGGAGTAGGCAGTTGTGGAGTACTTGTAATTGGGCCTGAGAGAAAACCTGCACCAATTGAAGAAGTCGATTTTCTTGGAGGGGTGAAGAGAGTTGGAGCCAAGGATCTGAAGGATAAGAGGCTCGGAGAGGGGAATGGAACTAGGGTCAAGATTACGAGTGCCAGACTCGGACAGAGTTTTGGTGAGGGATGCGACTGCGAGTAGGTCTCCTAGTTTGGATAGGCTGGTTCTTATGGTTTTGGGTTTTGATGGGAGAGCTCTTTCATGCCACATTGCTGAGTTGTGCAGCTTGCATTCCACTTTGTATTTTACACACAAGATTCTAAGATAGACTTCAGGCAGAAAAACAAGAATGTCGAGGCCAAGGCTGTAGCAAAAGAGCCATTTTGCTGTTTTGGTATCTGAAACAAAAAATACCGAAGAATGGAAACTCAGCATGATCATATGTGGATTTCTTTTTTTTTTTTTTTATAAGTTATATATAAACATATTGAGATAAATGCAATCGCAGAAATCAGCTCCATAGACCAACGGTTCTTAGTTTAACAAATTTTCTATATTGATCTTAATTAATTTTTTATGCTAGTTCTGATTAGAAGGGGCTACATATAAATTTGTGAGATATGACTCGGAAATTAAGGCAAATGGGTATACACACAAAAAGCACCAAATTTACGTTAAAACATAGCAACCATCATCAGAAATATCTTGGGGCGCCCCCAGCAGCCGCTTGTGACTTGGCGGAAGCCATGATGCCGGGATGTTGGCCGCATGGGTCTACACCCCCAACGCATTGTGATAATGTGTGAGCTCACAAGCACAATAAATAAGTGTACAACTAATTTGCAGCGAAAAAATAATTGTAAATGATTCTAAATATCATTAATACCAAAAATTAAAAATACATCACACCACAATATCCATAAGTCAATTGTCACAAATCTAAATGGGCAAACAGCAAAAGATCACTTCACACGGCACGTCACAAAACTACACGTTTATCCCATCACAAACCACACCATTGCCCCATCACTTCTCACATGACACGGCCACCTTCCGAACTACACAATTCACGTGTTCACATGGCTGTACACAGTTCACAGTTTACAACAACAGAGTACGGTTCACAATTCATAATTCTCAGTTCAATCAACAGTTATTCTAATGTTAGTCCAGAACCACTTACCAACGAGCACAAGGGAGGTTTCTGGAAGATAGCCGGTGTTCCGAGCTCCACGCCAGCAGTCTACGGCTTTGCTATCCCCGTGTGTGGTATGGTTGAAGGTAGGAAGCTTTGGGAAGATTTTCTGGGCTTGGGTTCGGTGGCCTGTGGCCTGGGTGGGGGAGATCCCAGGAGGAAGAGAGAGAGAAGAGGTGACAGAGAGAGAATAAGAAAGACAGAGAGTGACGGAGACAGACTGAAGGGAGAAAAATTGGGAGACGGGTAGAGAGAGAGCAAAGCTGACCGACGAGTAGAGGAGACGCGACAGAGACAGTAGCCGGATGGGGAGGCACGGTTTCGGGATTTTAAAACCGAAATGGGTTTGAGCCCTTTGGGATAGAGAGAGGAAGCGAGAGGGAGGGTGTTCACCGCTGCCACCGTCGAACTAGCACGGCGGGGAGGCGACGGAGTTACGGCGTCCCTGGATTGGCTACCGAGAAAGAAAGAAAGAAAGAAAGAGAGAAACAGAGAGGGAGTGCGATGGGTGCGAAGGAGCTTATAGGTGATGGAAGGGCTACGGTGGCGGCCGTCGGCGAGGCTTGGCGTCGTGTGTGGAGAGCGGCGGCGGGAGGAAGGGACGAAGAGGAGATGTAGGGCCATTGTAGACGGCGGGTTTAATGGCAGAGAGAGGAGAGAAGAAAATGAGTTTACGCCTAGGGGTATATGGGCTAGGATTTGGGCCAAAAAATTGGACTTATATTTTGGGCCTCGATTAAATGACCCTTGGGCCTGGGTTATCACATATCTTTGCAGTAAAATTGATAAATCTTCCAACATCAATATGGTCATGACATACCTTTGCAGTGGAATTTAAAGGGTTAATAAATTATATTTTTGATATTATATAAATAATAATTTATTATTTAAATTACAGAGACTATAAATTTATGTTAATATCTTATTATATGATATAGTGGTATATCATTTATAGAATTAGGAAAAATATAATATACTATAATTATATTATAAATACCTTAGATTAAATTCATATACTTTAATGAACATGAATTTAGACTTTATCTTATAAATTCATTTAGTTTGAATTTTTTTAATACACATCTATCCATCAAGAGGATTATTAAACTGACATTTATATATTTCCTATATTTCATCCACTTAATATACTTAAATTTGATAAATGTATAGTCAATAAAATGGCATACTTTTTTGACTATAACCATCATGTCATAAACCATGTGAATACAAAGTTATAAAATTATGAGATATAGGCTATTGAATACTGTTCGAGAATCTTTAGCGATGATCCTTATGATGGCACAAAAAAAGGAAAGGAGACATAACATACCACAATTTCAGAGTTGACTTGTAATGATCCCCACGAAGATAATCAAGGAATGTTGGAATGGAAAAAAACTCATCAGAGTCATAGAAGGGAAGGGCAATAAAAGAAAATGGAAAGGAAAGAATTAGATTATGTCTTTGCTGAAAAGGGTGCAAATATATTGGATCACAATACTATAACCAAAATAGGAGAGCAATATATCTTTGCCTCAAACATTTTGAATCCTGATATCATAAAGGAATGAGGGAATCTGAATATGCATAATCTTATGCAATCAGGCCCCACAACCTATATCTTGTAGCTTATTCATGACAACCACACACCACATGACAAAGCCTCAACTCAAGTTAACCTATTAAGCACATGGAACAAAAAAGAAAATTATCAAGCTAGAAAAGAAGAGCACAAAGTCAGCCAATGACTAAAAAATCCAGCTATCCCTCGTCAATGATGATGGATCCTATTGCCCCAATAGAAAAGAGTAAGCTCTGATTAGGTAGGTGCTACCTCAACCTTCTCTTTTAACTGAAAAAATGACTTATAAGTCTGTAGGGACCCAACAACAAACTGAATTAGCAGTGGCTGCTCATAAACCCTACTAACGATTATGAATCTAATGAGCTAGAACTATCGAGGGCTTGGAAACCCTCAAACAGTTCTAGAATTTTACCATTGGTTGAAAGAAAAAAGGCACACACTGGTCATTCTTATTGAGACTAAGCGTAAAAGAGAATGTTTGGATGGCATAGCCCATTACAAAAATCCTCCATTTTTTTGGTCACAAAAATCCTCCATTTTCTTAGTCCATTTCTTTAGTCTTTAGGGAGGGTCTATTGGTGCCTTCCAAGGTTCATAAGGCTATCATTTGGTTACACATTTGATGCGTCCAAATGACTCGCTAGTATTCTCTAATGGATCTCAATCATCTTTACAAGCCCTTGGGGATGTGATGAAAAAGTATATGTCTATATTGGGGCAATTGATTAATAAGGAGAAATCAATTGTCTTCTTTCCTATTAAAGCTACAGTGTCCAGAAAAATGATTGGGCTGAATGCACTGGGTTTCTCAAAAGCAAAGTTTCCTTACATGTATCTAGGTGCTCCGATTCATAGTGGCAAGCTACTAGTAAGTACATTAAAGCCAGTGCTCCCAAAACTAGGAGAGAATTAGAGGCTTGGAAGGGTTGTCTACCATCCAATGGTGGTAAACTCATTCTCATATGACATGGCATGTCTAGTATGTTGATGCATTTGTTGTCAATTCTAAATGTTGCTAAGATAATAATGAATAAGATCTCTACAATGTCCTATTCATTCTTTTATAGGGAATCAGCAAAGAGCCAAAAAGAAAAAATGAGTGACTTGGGAGAAGGCTTGTAAACCTATGGAGGAGTTAGGCTTGGATATAAAAGACTTACTAGAGGTGAAAAATGTATTATATATGAAGTTAGCATAAAAAGTAATGTATGAAAACTCAATTTCGTCTAATTTTTTTCGAGCAAAATACATGAAAGAAAATCGAGGGAATAACATGGTCCCCTCTAAGAATGTAACAAGCATATGGAGATTGATTCCAGCAATACTGCTAGAGGTGTCTATGGGAACTTCATGATTGGTCAAGGAAGGGAACATATTCCTTGACCAATCATGTAGTGCCCCTATATTCAGATAACTCTTATCTCAAAATGTAATTACTGCTCCATTCCTAATATTAAGACCTTTGACCACATCCTTAACATGGAGTGATACTAATAAGTGTATAGAATCATTTTGGGGGCATTCTTGGACTGAGAATTTCCCCTGGTCAAGGTTGGAGAGAGCAAGTTATATTGTGGTCTGATAAATCCTCTCAAGTAGGTATAATGATTGGCATCTTAGCACAAATTATTAGTTGGTGCCTATGAATGAGACAATACAAGGCACACATGGAGGAGAAAAAGGAGAATAAGGAAGCTGTGTGTTTCCAAATCAAAGGAATATTGGCTGCAGTGGTGTCTAAATTAAAGTCGGTGTCTTCTATCTTTATAGTGAACATGTTCATCATTTAGTAACAGGCATGCCAAAACTAAAAATCACTAAAATCACTTTCAAATTGTTGTATTGGCTCAAATCATAAGGGGGAACAGTCAAACTCAATGTAGATCGGTGCTCGTTAGGAAATCTAGGTATAAGTAGAGGAGGAGTGATTAGCAATGATAAATGAGTTTTTCTCATGGATTTCTCTTACTACTATGGAATTTAGATTTAAAGAAATTTTTATTTTTTTGAGCACTTTGGATGTCCTAATTGTCTATTATTATTTTGATCATGAAAATGTTAATTTATTATATTTGTTGATAATCATTTGAGAAAAGCGGTTTTACTCTTTAAAGTAAAAGAATGATTTTTGTTACCTTCAAGCCATACAAGACTAGGCAGTAATAGTGCTAGACATTCAATTCAAAACATATAACTATATAAAATTGTATAAGCAAATTTGATAAATTTCGCATGAATGAAGAAAACTAAAAGATATATGATTTTTTGCGGCCAATTCTTTTTCGTCGACATTATTATTCGTCGTAGAAGATCAATAATTTGCATTTCTATTGTCTCATTTATGGTGACAAATATTGGGTGATAAGTATTTTTTCCATTGCTTATTTGGCTTTTTACTATAAGTTTAGGTTGTTGCTAAATGTAATACTTCATACTTCTCCTCTAACTGTGAGGACTATAAATGGCCGCAAAAGGTCACGGTATAAAATTGTGCTACATTCTCTTCTAAATATTTCTCCCTGTACCTCGTGTGGTCACCTTACTCTCTCTTTCATGTAATTTTTTTGTTGTCACTCCTGTTGAACTCAAGGTTTCAAGTTTCATGTGATTATAAATCTACACATGGATTTTGATAATAACAAATGAATTCAAAGAATAAGGGAATTTCAAGCTCAAGTTGTTCACACAATGGAATCAAGTACATCAAAGAACCAAGCATGAGCAAAAAGGAAACAAGTTCACATTAAAGTTATAGAGTAATGTTGTAAATCTTTTAAAATTCGAAATTAGGATTAATGCTCAAAATTAATATTTTATCATAAACCATTAAAATACATTTTCCACATGTGCATGAATATTTTTGAAAATTAAATTTGAAAATTTTGAAAGATGATTTATTGTCATCTTTTGCACGTGCATGCCTTGATTAAATGGTTGAACTTTGAAAATATTAAAGATAATTGATTATCATATTTCATATGTGCATATTTTATTTGAATATTTTCAAAAGTGATTGATACTTTTTTAGACTTATACAAAAAGTAAAAGATTAGGTTTAAATTTTTTGAAAAGGAAAGTATGCTCATTTTGTCATATGCAAAAAGTAAAAGATTAGGTTTGAATTTTTTGAAAAGGAAAGTGTGCTTATTTTGTCATATGCCAAAAGTAAAAGATTAGGTTTGATTTTTTTGAAAAAGTGAATGATGTTGTCTTTGACAATTGAAAAAGAAGAACCTTTTATTTGAATTTTTTGAAAAAAATGAATGATTTTGTCTTTGACATGTGAATCTTTTTAAATTTGAATATGAAATCTCATATGCCTATAAATAGATCATTTGAGAGCTTCACATTCACAATACCAAGAGTATACAACATTCATTCAAAGCTTTCATTCTCTCTTATTTAAGCATTGAGTCTTAATCCTGATTTATTTTGAAAAATATAGTTTGCGTTGTATTATTCTTATTTCACTCATTGAGGAGTGTTTTCTGATAACCTACCCACTATCAGCTTTTGTATCAGAAAAAAGGTGTGTATAACCCTCGTGCATGTAGAAAGTATTCTACACGGGGAATAGTTGAATCACCACGTGTAAGGTTATTGCAAGTGTAGAGGGTATTCTACACGGATCCTTTGTAGCGGTGTTGTTCAAAGGTGTAATAGGTTTCTATCTCCACCTGAATGAGGTTGAATAGTGAATTTGAGAATCCTCAAGGGGTAGCTTGGGGCGAGGACGTAGGCAGTGGGGCCGAACCTCATTAACATACTGAGTTTGCTTCTCTCTTACCCTTACTCTTTATATTTATTGTTATTTCATATTTTGTTTATATTTTATATTATATATTTGATTTATAATTGTTATTTTTTTAATACAACTCAATTCACCCCCCTTCTTGTGTTAGTCATCTAGGCAACAATTGGTATCAGAGCTAAGAGCTCTATTATAAGATTAACTATCTTTTGAGTTAAGATCTTATGGCTAACATTGCAGCTTCATTTGGTGAAGGTCAATCTAGCAGTCGGCCTCAACTCTTTTGTGGAGATAATTACTCATTCTGGAAAGTTAGAATGAGAATATTTCTTCAAGCTCAAGGTAGAGAAATCTGGAAATGTATTGTAAATGAACCTTATATTCCAACAAAAGTGGTTGATGGAGTAAAGGTCAAAAAGGAAGAAGAAGAGTTTGATCGTGAAGACGATAGACTTTATACTTTAAATTTAACTGCTATGAATTTATTATATAATGCTCTTAATGGAAATGAATTTAATAGAATAATGAATTGCGCTACGGCAAAGGAAATTTGTGATAACTTAGAAGTAACTTATGAAGGAACTTCGCAAGTCAAGAAATCAAAAATTTATATTCTTACTCATGAATATGAAATGTTTAAGATGAATGATGATGAATCTATTTCTAGTATGCACACTCGTTTTACTAACATCATAAACAGCTTGACAGCTCTTGGCAAAGTTTATTCCAAGGTGGAGATAGTAAGAAAAATTCTCAGCTCTTTACCAAAACGTTGGGAATCAAAAGTTACAGCGATTCTTGAAGCTAGAGACCTCAAGAAGTTCGAAGTCAATGAACTCATCGGGTCACTTATCACCCACGAGTACACATTGAAAAGAGGAGAAGAAGAAGGAAAGCTAAAGAAGAGCTTAGCGCTTAAAGCTGTTCCTCATGAAAGTGAAAGTGATGAACATGAGGAAAATGACGATAAAAATGAAAAAGTTGCGATGATAACAAGAAGAATTCAGAGGTTCTTGAAAAAAAATAGAACTCCTCCGAGGAAATCCTTCAAAAGGTTTTCCAAGAAAGATTCAGATAAAAATGACACTTTAATTTGTTATAAATGCAATAAACCTGGTTATATCAAGCCAGATTGTCCTCTGCTAAAAAAAGATTGAAACAAGGGCAAGAAAGCAATGAAAACTACATGAGATGATGATTCAAGTAGCTCAGATAGTGAAGCAAGCAATGAAGAATCAGCAAATCTTTGTCTTATGGCTAAAGATGACATTGAGGTAACAAATCTTGATAATATTGAAAATCCTTCATATGAGAAATTGCAAAATGTTTTAGAAGAGGTTTATGAGGAATTTGAAAAATTGGGTATCAAATATACTGTTTTGAAAAAGAAAAATTTTTCTTTAACAAATGAAATTGAAATTTTAAGAAAAGAAAGTATCATTTTGAAAGATGAAAATCTTGAATTGAATAAGAAGAAAACCGATTTAGAAAATATTGTTGAAAACTTTACGAATGAAAAAAGAAATTTTGAAAAACTTCTTGGTAGTCAAAGATGTGTTTTTGACAAGGCAGGTTTGCGACATATGCCAAAACAAAAATACAAATCTTATAAAAATTTCTTTGATAATCATTCTACATCAAAGACTAATATTCAAAATTCTTTTCATAAAAATAATTTTGATAAAAAATGATATTATTATAATCATTCAAGTTTTTCATATATGTCACATGCTATTTGCAATTTTTGTAATAGAAATGGTCATAATTATCATACTTGTCCTATTAGAAGAAATCATACAATGACTATTAGGGCCATATGAGTACCTAAAAATCTTGTTTCTTCTAATTCTAATAAATAAAGGACCCAAAGAACTTGGGTACCAAGAAAAATCATTTTAATTATTTTTATAGGTATGCATGAAGTCTTCCACAAGCAAAAACAAATGGTTTTTAGATAGTGGATGTTCAAGACATATGACGGGACACAAGACTAAGTTCTTTGATTTTAGATCTAAAGAAGAAGGACACGTGACATTTGGAGACAACTCGAAAGGGAAGATCGTAGGAATAGGTAAAATTGGTAATGAATCTTCTCTCATAATTGAAGACGTTCTACTTGTTGAAGGTTTAAAACATAATCTTTTGAGCATAAATCAATTATGTGATAAAGGATTTACAGTTACTTTCAAAATGAAAAAATGCATTATTTTGAATGATCATGATTGTAATATTTGTTTTATTGCTTTTAGAAACAATAATGTTTATACAATCGATTTTGAAGAAATTACCTCACAAGATGCTATTTGCTTTTCAGATCAAAATGAAACTAGTTGGCTATGGCATAGAAGATTAGGTCATGCCAATATGGAACTTATTTTCAAACTTTCAAAAAATGATCTTGTGAGAGGTTTACCAAAAATAAATTTTCTTAAAGACAAAATTTGTGATGCATGTCAATTTGGTAAACAAACAAAAACTTCTTTTAAAACTAAGAAACATATTTCCACTACTAGACCATTGCAACTGATACACATGGATCTTTTTGGACCAAATAGAGTTGCAAGTTTAGGAGGAAAATATTATGCATTTGTTATTGTTGATGATTTCTCTAGATATACTTGGGTCATCTTTCTTGCTTATAAAGATGAGGCACATAATGCCTTTACCAAGTTATGCAAGAGAATTCAAAATGAAAATGACTATACTATTTCAAGTATCCGAAGTGATAGGGGAAAAGAGTTTGTTAATAAAAATATTGAAACATTTTGTGATGAAAATGGTTTTGTGCATAATTTTTATGCTCCTCGAACTCCTCAACAAAATGGGATAGTAGAGAGGAAAAATAGATCTCTTCAAGAGATGGCAAGAACAATGCTCAATGAGAACAACTTGCCTAGTTATTTTTTGGCTGAAGCGGTAAGTACTGCATGTTATGTTATAAATAGAGTTATGGTAAGGTTTAAGTTAGATAAAACCCCCTATGAGCTTTGGAATGAAAAAAAGCCCAACATTGGTTACTTTCATGTATTTAGATGCAAATATTTTATTTTGAATGACAGGGATAATTTAGACAAGTTTGATGCAAAATCTGATCAAGGTATCTTTCTCGGGTATTCTACTAATAGTAAAGCTTATAGAGTATTCAATAAAAAGACTTTGACTGTACAAGAATCTATGCATGTAGTATTTGATGAATCTAATTCTTCACTCTCCAAGAAATCTATTGATGAAGAAACATGAGGTATAAATAATACGGAAAGTCTCAATCTCAACAAAGAGAAAACAATATAGGAAGTTCAACATGGAGCCATCAGGAAAGATCATCAAAATTTAATACAAGATGCAACCAAACAATGGAAATTTGTGAAAGATCATCCAGTGGAACAAATTTTGGGAGAACCTTCACAAGGTGTAAGTACTCGATCATCTCTTAGAAATATTTGCAATGATACTGCTTTTCTATCTCAAATTGAACCCAAAAATATTGATGACGCACTTCTTGATGAATCTTGGATTCTAGCTATGCAAGAAAAGTTGAATCAATTTGAAAGAAATGATGTTTGGACACTTGTTCTTAGACCCAAAAATCATACTATTATTGGAACAAAATGGGTTTTTAGAAACAAGAAAGATGAGTCCGGAGTCATTACTAGAAATAAGGCTCGACTTGTAGCCCAAGGTTTTAATCAAGAAGAAGGAATCGATTATGATGAGACATATGCACTTGTCGCAAGATTAGAAGCTATTCGAATGCTACTTGCATATGCTTGTTATAAAGATTTCAAACTTTTTCAAATGGATGTTAAAAGTGCTTTCTTAAATGGTTTTATAAATGAAGAAGTATATGTTGAGCAACCTCCAAGTTTTGAAAATCATATTTTCCCAAATCATGTTTTCAAACTCACAAAAGTATTATATGGACTTAAACAAGCTCCTAGAGCTTGGTACGAAAGACTTAGTGGTTTCTTGATTGAAAAAAGTTTTTCAAGAGGAAAAATCAACACAACTCTTTTCATTAAATATGAAAATGATGATATTTTTTTGATTCAGATTTATGTTGATGATATAATATTCGGTGCTACTAATGAAAATATGTGTCAAGTTTTTGCTAAGACTATGCAGGAAGAATTTGAGATGAACATGATGGGAGAACTTATATTCTTTCTCGGATTGCAAATTAAGCAAGCAAAAAGTGGGACATTCGTCAATCAATCAAAATATATTAAGGAATTACTGAAGAAGTTTGAGATGGAAAATGCTAAGGAAATTGGAACACCAATGAGCCCATCAACTAAACTTGATAAAGATGAATCCGGTAAGCCAGTTGACTCGAAGATATCTCGAGTTATGATTGGTAACTTATTATATTTAACAGCTAGTAGACCAGATATTATATTTAGTGTGTGCTTATGTGCACGCTTTCAATTATCTCCAAAAGAATCACATTTAATTGCAGCTAAGCGCATTTTTAGATATCTTAGTGGTACAATTAACCTAGGGTTATGGTACCCTAAGCACATATCTTTCAATCTAATCAGTTACACAGATGCAGATTATGCTGGCTGTAAAATAGATCGAAAAAGCACTAGTGGAGCATGTCATTTCTTAGGTTATGCATTAGTTTCTGGTTTAGTAAAAAATAAAATTCTGTTGCACTATCTACTGCTGAGGCAGAATATGTTGTTGCGGGTAGTTGTTGTGCTCAAGTTCTCTACATGAAGCAACAACTTGAAGATTTTAAACTCAAGTATAATCACATTCCAATCAAATGTGATAATACAAGTGCTATAAATCTTTCAAAGAACCCAATACAACATTATAGAACTAAGCATATTGAAATAAGATATCATTTTCTTCGAGATCATGTGCAGAAAGGCGATATAGTACTAGAATTTACAAACACACACGATCAGTTAGCAGATATTTTCACAAAGCCTTTACCAGAAGATAGATTATGTATGATCAGAAGAGAAATAGGTATGATGCATGCTATGAATATCTCTTAAAAGATAGACTAGAGTCAATAAAAATAGAAATAGATTTTTTAAATACTTTTACATAAACTTGAGATTCTTAGCCTCATGTTTGAGACGCTTATTCTCTTCATACAAAATCATGTCATTCTTATCCATGGGAACCGGCAAGCGGAATGAAGAATCTAATAAAGATTTCAACTGTTTATTCTTCTGCCGAATGATTCCTTCCCTTGTGTGAGACTCTTGAACAATTCGTTGAAATATAACAATTTGTTCTTTGAGCTTTTCAACTTTATGATTTTTGGCTTGTAGCCGCTGAGAAAAAACAAAAATAGAGGAAGAGTAGCGAGTCCCAAGACTCACCAAGTCATAAATAGCATCAGAATCTGACTTATTAATCAGATTATTATTTTCTTGCTGCAACATGGCACCAATGGCAGCTGTAGAAAGGACAGGAGGTTGAGATGCAGAATGCCTCATGGATGAATCTAGAGAAATGTTAGAAGAATGAGCCATTGAGAAAAGAATAGAAGGCTTAAAACGAGAATGCTGAAAGAATGCAGATGAGTTATAGAGATGAGATGAAAACTTGATGCGAATTGGATGAATTTCAGGACTGATTTTATAGAAATAGCATAAAGAATAAGACAAACTATTGTCTCTTCAAATCTTATTTAGTCAAAAGAAATACAAGATATGCTGGACACACATTGTCAAAAGTTTTCTTACTAAGCCAGCAAGATTAACAGTAGATTGTCCCTATTTTTCTAGTAAACGATGAACCTCTGCTGTTATCTGCCGATGTTGACCTTGTATCTGAACCTTTTCTCGTTCCAGCTCCTCTATTCGTGGTTGCAAATCATGAGCATACCAATCTGCAAATTTTTTCAACTCTTGGTTTTCTTGCTTTAGCATTTTATTCTCACTATCCTTATTAGCAAGCTTCTGTCGTAACTCAGATATTTGCATGTTAAGATGATCAATCTCACTCACCCTCGCCATTAACCTTCGAGACAAGATCGTAACAGAGGCAGCATATTGACTATTGAGCATTCTTGATTCTGCAATAATCTCATAATCAGCCTTACTAGAAAAACGGTTCATTGCTCCTATCATGGTATTGACGGCCTCAGAAGAGAAGATTGATGATTGATGCGTCAAGGGTTCCTGATTCAAGTCTGGAACATTAGTAGAAGAGAATTGCTCAGCCATTCTATCGTTGTGGTAAAACAGAACTCAGGTCAAGAAGCAATTATTTTTTTGGCATCCGATAGATGAAAATGATCATTTTTTATAGCAACTCAAAGCTTTCAATCACGTTTGTCAACAACATCAGGCGATTGTTTAAATCTCTAGCCACACTAAATTCATAGAGTTAGGCCTCGAATCTTTGCAGCATTTGTCGGGTCACGGACGACTCATTTTTCAATTATCTACAGTGACTATTAAACGCATCGTTTTCTTTAATCCATTTACTTGCTGCCGATCCTTTTTAATGATGCCGAAAGGGGGAGAATTTTTAAACTATAACATTAACATTGTTTAAATTGCTAAACTTGTTATATATGCTTGGAATTATATTTATACTTTTGCTTGAAAAACTAACGCATATTTTCAGGGGGAGCTTAAGTATTAATACAGGTTTCAAGTTCTATCAAGTATTTGTCATCATCAAAAAGGGGGAGATTGTTGAACTCAAGGTTTCAAGTTTCATGTGATTATAAATCTATACATGGATTTTGATGATAACAAATGAATTCAAAGAATAAGAGAGTTTCAAGCTCAAGTTGTTAACACAATGGAATCAAGCACATCAAAGAATCAAGCATGAGCAAGAAGGAAACAAGTTCACATTAAAGTTATAGAGTAATGTTGTAAATCTCTTAAAATTCAAAATTAGGATTAATGCTCAAAATTAATATTTTATCATAAACCATTAAAATACATTTTTCACATGTGCATGAATATTTTTGAAAATTAAATTTGAAAATTTTGAAAGATGATTGATTGTCATCTTTTGCATGTGCATGCCTTGATTAAAGGGTTGAACTTTGAAAATATTAAAGATAATTGATTGCCATCTTTCACATGTGCATGTTTTATTTGAATATTTTCAAAAGTGATTGATGTTTTTTTAGACTTATACAAAAAGTAAAAGATTAGGTTTGAATTTTTTGAAAAGGAAAATGTGCTCCTTTTGTCATATGCAAAAAGTAAAAGATTATGTTTGAATTTTTGAAAAGGAAAGTGTGCTCATTTTGTCATATGCCAAAAGTAAAAGATTAGGTTTGATTTTTTTGAAAAAGTGAATGATGTTGTCTTTGACAATTGAAAAAGAAGAACCTTTTATTTGAATTTTTTGAAAAAATGAATGATGTTGTCTTTGACATGTGAATCTTTTTAAATTTGAATATGAAGTCTCATATGCCTATAAATAGATCATTTGAGAGCTTCACATTCACAATACCAAGAGCATACAACATTCATTCAAAGCTTTTATTCTCTCTTCTCTAAACATTGAGCCTTAATCCTTATTCATTTTGAGAAATATAGTTTGCGTTGTATTGTTCTTATTTCACTCATTGAGGAGTGTTTTCTGATAACCTACCCACTATCAGCTTTTGTATCAGAAAAAGGGTGTGTATAACCCTTGTGCGTGTAGAAAGTATTCTACATGGGGAATAGTTGAATCACCACGTGTAAGGTGATTGCAAGTGTAGAGGGTGTTCTACACGGATCCTTTGTAGCGGTGTTGTTCAAAGGTGTAATAGGTTTCTATCTCCACCTGAAAGAGGTTGAATAGTGAATTTGGGAATTCTCAAGGGGTAGCTTGAGGCTAGGACGTAGGCAGTGGGGCCGAACCTCGTTAACATACTGAGTTTGCTTCTCTCTTACCCTTACTCTTTATATTTATTGTTATTTCATATTTTGTTTATATTTTATATTATATATTTGATTTATAATTGTTATTTTTTTAATACAACTCAATTCACCCCCCTCTTGTGTTAGTTATCTGGGCAACACCTCCTCATACGAACTGTATACTATCGCATCATCACAATAATTAGTCTCTCTCTCTCTGCCTTTTTCCTTTTCTCTCTATCTATCAGTCTTCTCTCTTTCACTCTCCCTTAGTTTAGCTCCTCCCGCCAACGTCTATCACCTATGCACTTTATACCCACACACACACCCACAATATCACCATGCCGATTTGTTAGACACTTTATTGTTTTTAGGTTTGATTTATGATGTGACAACGTTTTGTTTAATTATATATATTTTCTTGCTGGTTTCCATTAACTTCAATTTATGCTCCATTCAATTGATTGCATTAGAATTTTTATGTATGATCTTATTGGCCATACAAATTTGTAGCAGCATTTTACAATTTCAATTTGCATTAATTTGAAAACAGATTTTACAATTTTGTTTATGTAGTTAGTTGTAACTTAGTCACGTACTTGTCCATGGAGTAGATAAAGTGAGTTGGCCGCTGTAAACATGGGTGAATGAGTAGTTTTCTGTTTGGTATAATTACATTGAAAAAGTTTTGGAAAGTTATATATGAACTTGTTAGTTCATTTGTTGAGACTATGAAAGGTTGTTTGGTTTGGACGTGACACTTTAAGGCCAAACATCAATGTATTAATGGCACAATATCAACAAAGATTGGTCACCTTTTTCAAAGGGAGATTGTTGGTCACATATTTTTGTTATATTCAATTTGGGTTTCAATTTAGGAACAAAATAATTACTACAAAATGTCCTATAGTTCCTATTGGAGAATGTATTTTTTATTATTTTATAGATGCGGTTTAACAATTGTTTAGTATCCTCCTTTATTATTTATTTGATTTTCGTTTTTCATGCATTATTTCATCATATGCATGTATATGACTATTATTTTATTGAACATAATTATGTTTTTGACATCTCATAAAGAAGGTTAATAGAAGCTGTTCAAATCAGAGAGAATTATCTACATAGAGTACAAGACTCGCAACCATTTTCTTTTATTGAATTACATTACTCTACTTTTGGCTGATGTTGTTGATATACTTTAATTTGCTTTGTTTTATACTTTTGCCTTTATTTAGCTATTTGTTCAAAATTTGCTGGACTATATGTTGATCAACATATGTATGCTTTGTGTTTCTCATATACAGATCATATTGCATAATCAATAGATGTTGAGTTTGGTTTATTTTAAAGTTCTGCTCAAGTTTGGTTTACTATTCGACTTCCTTTCTTAAATATCTTTAAGGGACAACCTAAAGTTTTTTGGATAAGTTGGAGAAATATTGGTATAGCAATTGCAAGGTATTGTAAGGGATGCCTTTTCGTTTGATGTTTTCTTATTTTCACTGTGTTTTGAAAATTAGACCGCGTACCCTTGTATCATAGTCATATTAAGTTCATGGGACCTATAGATGACTAAATATTGAAAAGAGTATAGCGTAGAGTTGAACTATACTCCATTAAATGTATCGAATTAAAAGTTTGTTGTTAATTATTCTAGTTTGAAGATTTTTTTGTTATCTCCCATTTTGTTGTCTGAAATTTTTTGTTGTCCTTTACCTAGTGAAAAGAAGTATATATTAAGACTAGATTTGGATAGTGAATTATTATGAGATGAGCTTAAATGATTTATAAATAGTTAAGAGATTTTTGAATTGAGATGAGATGGGATGAGTTAATTTTTAAAAGTTTGTGTGTTTAGTTGTAGAAGTGAGATGAGATAGTTTTAATTTTTTTTAGAAATTTAATAGCGGTGGGTCCCATCAATTATTACATAGTGTTTGTAATAATTGAAGATTATATATAAATATATTTTAAATTAACTAATAGCAATTAATAATATATAAATGTCTAAGCCCCACGCATAAATAGTATTACCATTATAATTAGGAATATTATATGTGAAACGTCTTAATGTTAGCTTATTCTAATTTTATTAAATTATTTGATTTGTCAAAAAAGTTTATGAAATACCAATTATCCGATATATATTCATGCGTTGGATTTTTGTTTTGAGTACTGCTAGGCTATTGTCTAGCACGTATCATTGGGCGTGTCGCCTAATGCATTTGAATTTTTTTTTTTTTTTTAAATATTTTTTTTACAACCTTAATCATTAAGAAAAAAATATACAAAATCACTAATAATCACTTTTTTAATCATTAAGTAAAAAAAAAAAAAAAAAAAAAAAAAAAAAAAACTAAGTGGTCAACCCTAGTGATAAAACTGGGGCGACACACTAGCTTTATTATTTCATTTTTCCCTTTTCATGTAAAATATATTACTGGATATTAGAACCCATGTTATGTTCACTTTATACACAGTAGTGAAATTATGTGAAATAATGAGATGGTTTTGTTTTGACCATTTGGATATGCAGAGACTCTATTCGTACATATAATGTGAAATCAAGTGAAATGGTTTTAATCTGATTAACTTTGAAACCAAGCTAGGTCTAAATGAATTATGGTGTACTAATCTTAAATCACCAAAGAAAGAGGAGTTTTTATAATTCAGAAAAACGAAGAAATCTAAGGGATTGGAAAATCTAAGGAATTAGGGATGTCAGGTACAAGACATGTTTGGTTGCGAAACTTTAAGATCAAACAAATAATGCATACTTAAATTAAGTTTCTCAAAAGTTGTGGAGCATAACTCTATTTTTGTCTTACTTGTTATGGTTGCTCTGTTTGATTTGGAAATTAGGAAATCTAAAGTTAACACAACAAAATTTACGTAGTGAGTTTAAATAGGCTACCTATATGCATCAACTTGAAGGACTCAATGTTAAAAGGAAACAATATTAGGTTTGTAGGTGAAATCAATCATTATAGCTTTTGAACCAATCTCCAATAGAGTGGTAGAAGTAATTGTCAATGTATGTTTAGTCAATCTAGATATATAGGTGAAATCAACCTAGATATAACACATTTATGCTTGGTCAAGATTGTTTCAAAAGTAATTATGATATTTTTTGTCACATATTCCTTATTTTTGTATGTTGGGAACAACTATACAAAAATAATGGATGCTTATATACTTGAGAGGCTCGACAAAAGTAGATTTGGTAAGAAATGATAGAAGTGGCAGATGTTCTAATGTCATCATTGGTTATATGTATTTAGATTATGAGGTGATATGGATGATGGAATATCTTTGAAGTTATTGGTACTTTCAATCTCTTTGCTTGAAAAACAATGTTGAAGTCGGCAATTGCTTTGTCTACCACAAAGGCATACATTCGAAGAAAAATAAGTATTTGTGACAAGTTATTAACGATATAAAAAACTATTTGTAATAAGAATAAACTCATTTTGATAGGAAATAGTTATTTTGATAAGAAATAACTAGTAGGAAATAATAAGCAGTTTTTTTTGAAGTTTGTGTCTTTGCGGTAGAAAAAGCTTTACCAAATTGGAGGAGATGTATTAGAAAGATTCACATTTATAGATCGAATTTAAGTAATTAAGGTAGATTAGATGAATTGGTGTTCATGTTAAAACATGTTAATGTTTGTCGTTATTAGTGTTCACTTCTTTAGCTGACAATACATGTTGACATGACGAGCCCTTAATTGAAGGCATGCGCAAGATTGAGGAAAGATCATATACTATTGGAAAGAGATTTGAATAGCAATACCGTATCAAAGAAGTGACCTTTTTTTTACTCGTTTATCATCATATGGCAACCGAAAATTAAGGGTCGGTTTGAATTCAAAGATAAATTGAGATGGCTTTATACGAAAAATGAAAGTTAAATAAAATATTGCTATAATATTATTTTTTAATATTATTATTATTTTGAGATTTGAAAATGTTGAATTATTTATTATATTTTGTATGAAAATTTAGAAAATTTTTAATGATGAGATAAAACGCTTTCCAAATCCAAGTGAGGCTTAAGACTTTGATTTTTCTCTTTCTTTAACAATTCACTTGTGAAAGTATGAGATTTTGATTCTTAGATTTAGATCCCGTTTGGAAGTTGAGATAGTTTCATCACATACAATTTCGTCTCATATTATCTCAACATTCAAATATTCAAAGACAATCACTTTTCAATTTCAATTTTTTTAACTTTTTCATCTAATCATTACAACTTTCTCAAACTTATAAATAAAATACAAAAATAGTTCATTTTTCCTAATCCAAAAAAAAAAAATATTTTAACTTTATGATATTTTTATTCAATTTTTTTTTCTTATTTCTCAAAACCTAAAAAAAAAAATATTAATTCAAACTAATTCATTACTATTCACCAACTAATTAATTACTATATACATATTTCTCATCTCATTTAATCTTAATATCCAAACAAGTCCTTATATTTGAGTGGTTTGTATCAATATTTTGTACTCTATTTTTCGTCGTGCGTAAGTGAGTTTCAATATCATGGGAGTCCACAGTAGTTATTAAGACGAAGCACTTAAATTTTAATATTTTGCATAATTATATTTTATTATTTTGCCTGGCCATCTAAAAATCTAATTTATTACAACTATCAGTTTTTTTTTTTTGGTAAATTTCCAAATACATTAATTAATAGTCTACTGATCACAACATGCTCCATGTGCTCACATAACTTACCGCCCAAGATTTCAATGGGTTGACTAAAATTTCTTCGAAGCTACAATGATGATGCAGGGAAAGTAGCAGAAAGTAATGGAGTGTGTGTGTATATATATATATATATATATATTTTTTTTTTAAATGAGTGCGGTAGGACCTTTCCTTTTATCTTGTGCTTCAACTTTTATTTACTTTCTCATCAATTTCGCATTCAAGCCTTTGGAAATATTTTCTAAAGTCAGAGAGTCACACTGTTAACCTAATAGATCATCTGTCCATTTCTTGGAATGGGACAGATTAAAAGCAAGCACTCAAAAAAACCAAAAGCAGATCAGAAGTTTCATAAACAGGTTAACATTATGGTCAGCGGTACTTTTAGATTGATTAGCATATATGCATGAAAATCTCTTTTCGGTTCGAAAATCAATTCCATACCTTCAAAATTTGACTAAAGAAAAGGAATGCAAATTTGCTTTGTCCGGTGGGGCTGCATGTCACACTATATTCCAAGCATTCTTTGTTTTAACTGAGGCCCCGTGATAAGAGAGTAGTACTTAGCTAGACCCATTTTATCTTGGGTTGTGAAGTGAGAACTAAGAAAAGACTCGTGAATTAGGTTCTACAACAGTTATTGCTGCTCGAGTAGGACCTACTTCATGTTTCTCTCTCTCTCATTTGAAACAATCAAATTCGAATAAGAATTGAGAAACTTGACTCGTTTGTGATATCGAAGCATTAATGAAAACCTCAAAATAGATGTCTTCTTAGTTGTTTGGACTATCGGGGTTTTGAAAGGTGCATACATCCTACATCAGTACTGAAAGATAAGTCAGCACTATGATAGTGGAGAAAGGTCTTGTTGCACTATCATATGCTGATACTGATATTGAGATGATCCTTTTAAAAATTAAACAAGGATGCAGGAAACTGATTTTTATTTTGTGATCATCCTTTACATGCATCTATGATTGATTCCCTCCCATTTTTAAACTGCAAATTAAGTTGAATATTACCACACAGTGAGTAGATTAGCTGCAAATGGGTTTGTTCTTCTTCCACAGTTTCTAGTATTAATCTCATTAATTACTCCTTTTCAGATATGCTTTCCTGGAAGTGTGAGTGCCACGATGCTTCCTACGCTTTTCTTTCTCTCTCTGAGTGCCACGATGCTTCCTACCCTTTTCTTTCTCTCTTTAGGAAATAAAGGAGTAAAAAATTCAAGATAATATATTCTAACCCAAAAATCATTCATCGTACCTCATACTTGCATGGCAGAATTAATATACACCACATTCGGTGGCTATAATTTGTTTAACATTGAAGTAAAAAAAATGTGTCGTCGCTTTCAGTGTGGCTCTTGGATTTGAGACTTTCAACTATATCATTCATCGAATATCAATGAGTTCAATGATAATTCTTTCCACTAGACGCTGACTTAAAATTATGCAGGAGCTCAGCATTTGCCACACCACCCACAGCATCATGTTTTGTCAGCCTCCACTAGCATGCATGGAGTGTTCCATCTACTCTCCTCACAACCTTACAAAAAAAAAACTATAAATATCATAAAAATACCCCACTTGATAATCCCGTGTCTACAGTGAAATTTGGTTCCAACATCTATGGTTCATATTGTGAGAGAGAAAGAATCCAAGAAAAAGAGGCCTACAAAGGTCGGTAACGCGTTAAGCTCCCCACAAAATTGTTGTGTTCCTATCACCTTTTTGACTTTAGAAAAATAAGGTTATTTTGCATCCCCCAACGACACAAACGTCCAGAGAAATCTACAAGTAAATGTATAAATTGAGGGTACTAGGTTTATGAGAAACAGCATTGGGTTAAATCACTTGTAAGACTGTTTTGTTATAGGAATGGCAAGCACTCTCACTCCTGTACTTGTACTCTTGTTGGTATTCTCCTACCATGTATGCTTGAATGCTGTCCCAGTCACGAGTAAATCTTCAACAACTTCCTCCCTGCTCTTTATCTTCATCTATTTCATCTATTTCATCTTCTTTTTCAATTTCTAATGAAATAATTTGTGGTATTTGTAGGAATTGGAAGCCTAATGCATGGACCTCAAGTTTCAGAGAATACCGTCAAGGTAGTAACCAAGTTTATAACCCCAAAACAAGTCCAAAATTTACTCAAGATTTTCTGATATCATTATATTCCAATATCATAATATCCCTTTTTATTGCATCAGTTAGCTGCTGAGGAAAATTTGGAGGAACAAAACATTGCAGGAAGAATGGATATTGCACTACATGATTACCCGGGATCAGGGGCCAACAATCGCCACACTCCAAGGCCACCACAATTTGGGAAAGCCTGTGTTGATTGTTAGTTGGTCAAGGTAGTAGTGGGTTACTTATAATATATGTTTTCTGGGATGGTTAGTAGAGAATATGTTTCCTAATCACTCATTTAGGTAGCCAATATCTTTATTTACTTTTTTTTTGTATGGAGTGGCGGTTACAAATTAAGTTGAATTTGGCTAGCAAATATGTATGTTGAGATATAGAGAGGAAAAACTAGAGTATAATTCATTTATGTGAAGCAGAGAGCCTTTAAGCAAGAAGATCTGCTTAGCTATCTGTATGAACTTGGATTTTAAAGTATAGTAATTCTTATGTTGTGGACTTCATGGAGGAGCTGAAATCCAATTGCATTTTTTTCTTTTTTTTGGTTAAAACTTGCAGATTCAACCCATTAAATAGAATGTGGATAAGTAACCAGGAACAAGCAGTTCGGTGTATAATTTTTGTCAGGAGGGAAAAATTTCCCTTCTTTTGTTTTTCTTATGAACTTCTTGGTATCATTGGAAGTTGTAAGAAATGAGAAGTTTGTTTATCATTTTATAGTTACTTGAAGATGAGTAAATAAAATTCAGAACAAAATAAAAGCAGTAAAAAGCCACTATAAACCAAATCAAGAAAACCTTAAAAAAAGTAAATGAGAATCAGGACAGAAATCATTTTCCTATTTTTTTTGAGAATCGGGATGCCTACTCAATCAAAAACCTTGGTTGCAGCAGCATTAGCAGGTCCTTGAATCAAACTGAACTTGAAACTTGCAAATCTGCTTGGCATCAGTCTGCACGATGGCAGCCCTCAACTACATTATTCTGCCATCTAGGCACCCTTCAAAGCTGTATCTTCATTTGCTTATCACAGTTAATTTGAATATACAAAGCTTATTCCATCTATAACTTCTCCCCAGGCATTCATATACTCCTCTTTCAAGAAAATGAATCTTCATCACAATTAGATAGCTAATCTGGTAGTAAATTTGGGAAGAAGTTTTCCTCTAAAAATTTAGCGAAGAAACATCAGATTAATCCAGGTCACTAATATGAGGTTGTGGTTGATCTACAGCAGTTACAGATGGAAAGATGTTCAAAAGAAAATCTTGAAGACCTTTAAGGGTTGCCTTCAGAAGGTCCTGTTAGTTATTGCTTGAAGTAAGCAAAGAAAAATCACTAGCCTTGCTAGCTCACACTGAAATTTGGTGTAGTGCTATACCTATTAGTGTTGGTCCTATCCAGAAACTTAATTCTCTCTCTGACCACACTCTGCAGAAGATACAGAGAAGGTGAATTCTCCAACATAAGTTTTCTGTGCTATCTGAGAGTTGATGCCTGTCATTGGAAAAATGTAAATAATTTTATAAAGCCAGTCTGGTTGGAGCCAGAAGAGCAAACTTCTTAGAGCTTCAGAATTCTTGAATCATCCCCAATAGGCTTCCTTCATAAACTATGTTTGTGCCTGATCTCGTTTTGTAAGCAATTTCTCATAATAATCACTTTTCATGTCTCTCAATGCATGTATATTTTGTTATGAGAAACTGTGTTAATTCCTCGTGTTTTCATTTCTTAAGATTCATTTTCTCTCCTTTTTTTAACAGCGATCGATCTCATCTATTGTTTATGATATAGTCTGCACTAAAAAACTATATGAGATAGATACGTATCTTCATTCAACTGGCGGTGCTGAAGAATATTGCTTCCACTGCAACTTTTCAGCAGAACCCCAAGGAAAAAAAAAAAAAAAAAAAAAAAATCTTCTTTACAATGGGTTGGTGTTTGTTTGACAACCAAGTCCTTGGAATGTCAATTTTTAGGAAATCTATATTCTTTATAGAAGCAAGTTAGGTACACCACATACAAAAGCCCTTGAATATTATAAATATCTCCAAGCATTTTGTATATATATTTGCATTTTGTTAAGTGGAGAAAGTGGAGGATTGCAAGGGTGGTAGACATCCACTAATAAATGTATCTTACCACTTCCTGATTTATCGGGCATTCTCTGAACTCTCCACCTGAGAATGGACAATAACATATTGGTCATTATGGCGTTTTGATGGTGCAAATACCATTGGAATATGAACCACAGATTTAATTTTTGAAAGATGGAATCTCATTAAATTAGGAAAAAAAAAACTATATATAATAGATGCAACAAAACCAGTAGACTGTAGCATGGTGTACAGATAAAGCAATCAAGAGTAGGAAGTGAGAAGTTCGTTCATGCACATCAGGACAGATGGAGATAAACTTAAAAAAATAAAAAAAAAATAAAAGAAAAGAAAATGTAGCAGATTATTTTATAGCAAGAAATCTTCTGAGAAAATGTATGGTGATTCGGACACCCTTTTTGGTGCTTAAACCATTTTATTGCCTTAAAATATACTCCATTTTTGTTTTGGAGATAATGTTTGAAATGGTCTTTGTTCTAACATACACAAATTTTTTTTCTTATATAAAGGTTTGAGGTATGCGGATTTGATCATTCATGAGAGACAGGACAAACGTCACCAGGCTGCTTGGAAATTGGTCATGTAACCCAATTCTCAACTCCTTGGTTTATTCTTCCATTCCACTCTAAACAATAGACAACATCATATTTGGAAAGGGGATTTTGTATTCAGTCGGGCTGTATTCAAGCATCTCACACCAAAGTGATGGAAGCCTCACTCTCACTCACTTGTGTTTGGAGTGTTGAGTGATTAGATCTAGGGTTACCTCAATGCAACACAAAGATCCAAGTTGGTTTGTTGGCAAAAATCAAGCCTAGCTTTGGCTAGCACTTAACTTTCAAAAGAATTGAAGAGAAATTCTCATTAATTGAATAACATAACATAATTAAATAACAATGCAAAGCAACATATAAATAGAGGATCCCCCTAGGGTTGATGCCACCTTGCCTTCCCCTCTCTTCCCTTAATTTAGATCTAGATCTAGATCTAGATCTCACTCTTGATCCACTCTTTAGTTTTAGGAATCCTATCTTTGTGAAACAACATCAAATGCCAAAAATAAAGGAAATTAATTAGGAAATAAACAAGGAATTAAAATAGGAAATGACAAAACATATTAAAATGAAATAAATCCCTAAATTTAAGGATCATGGCAGGCCACCACCATGATTGATGCTTGCATCCCTATTTTTTTAGATTTTGTCATCTTCTCATGCAACCTTCTTGTCATATTGTCATCCAACCCCTAAAATCAAGGAATTGTCCACACATGAAACTCCTCTAGTTGCACTTGCCTTAAACACCCAATGCCTCACCACCCAAGCTATGCATGCTACCCAATGCAACCCTCCTATCCTAGGCATGTCTAGCCCTCCTAGTACCATTACGAATGGCTCGTCTTGAATCTTTATCACAAAGCTGAGTATCCATAGTAGGGCAGACCAGAAAATGGTAGAGAATGAGGCCTAGATAGGCCCAAGAAGGGGGGAAAAAGACGATTTCCCGTCAATGCATTAATGAGGGACAGACAGGCAGAGATCCTATCCCCTACAAGAAAAGATTTTGTACTTTCAAGAACCAATTCTGCACCTATTACTCTCCTAAACTGGTTCTTTTGATTTTACCAGTTCCGGTCCCATTTTTAGGTTTTAATATACTATATTATATATATAATATAGTATATTATAATATATTATAATATATAATATATGGTATTAGTATAACTATTAATACAATAAACTATAGTGATATAAAATTTTAAAATTTAATATTATATTAATTAGTAATTTATCATATAATACAAACCTATTTTATATATAATTACATATTATATATAAAAATTATATACAATATAAAAAATTAAAAAATATATATAAACGGTCTAGTCCAATCCGGTTTTAGAAAAAAATAATTGAAACCGATTTTGATCGATTTTAAGAAAAATAAAACGGGTACTGGACCAAACTGACCGGTTTACCATTTTTTTTACACACCTAGGAGTGTTAGGTGTTGCTTTCAGAACAAAAGATCTAGACCACCCCAAGTCGCCAGCAATCCCCTACAACTTAGAAAAGACCGTCTTGTCCTCTGGACAGAACCTATTTGCCGCACTCCCCGATAGGCCCTTTGATGACTGCTTCACCACTCGTGACATCAGGCGCTACCCCAGGAAGTCATGACCTACAATGTGAGACTGGTCGGGTGCAACAAGAAGTCGAGTGATGTTCTCCTCAGTTAGGAGGATGTCAGTCTCAACCTCCTTGTGCTCCCTAACCCAAGAGTATACAAATTGAATGCGGAGCTCGCTCACACTCAAATAAGATGAACTTGATCTTTTTGGTGTCAGGAATGACCCCCTAGTTAGATTGGATGGGGAGCTCTTAGGCAACGGCTTTCCCAGGAGGGAACTCCCTTCCCTAGCCCGACACAAAGAAGAACTTATTTTACTGCCGCTTGGCATTAGAATGACGGGCCTTAAGCCCGAAGAGTAGGAATTTTGGAATGGAACAGAAGCTGCAGATATTCACCTCTGATATGCAGACCGTTGGGGTGAATAGAAACTCCTAAGTAGTCAAGTTTGGGTATTCTTCCCTGACAGATTCTAGGACCATATGCCATGCCACGCAGCATGACGTCAAGATCCTCAAGCATTTGGGTGTACTTGAGCCGAGGTCATGCCCAAAAATGCTAGGACATCGTGCATTGGGTGACAAAAAGGGAGCCTCATGCCCTGCAAGAACATGTCAGAGTACAAAGCCACCTTTTTAGAGTTGCCCTTGAGGTCAACGGCCCCACTGGCCAATGCTAGAACCTCCATGTCCATTGATTTTGGGATTCCATCGTACTACGTAGAACATCGAGAGCCATAGGGTTGACGATTGTGGACCACTTCTGTCCATCATAAGAGAAGGATTCGCACCGAGAAATGCTCCTGGAGGCCATTGAAAATGGATTTGGAAAGGGAGCGTTAGAGCAAAAAGGGAGTACAATGGATAAGGAAGCAAGAATATGAAGAAGAGCAGAGGCCACTCCAAGGGTAGAAAGGGAGAATAAATAGAGAGGAGCAAGAGTTTAAAAGCCCCAGCATGAAGAGTGATGGGACGTGGAGATGCAGCGGTTATGCCAGTTCCCAAGATGTGGGAACATGTTGTTGTACAATAAATTCAAGAGGGGGAGTGGGAGCATGCAGGATAATTAAATCCCCACCATCCCCACGAGAAGAAAATTTGCAAGGCAACTAGAAAGGGGATTCTGTACTCTGTAGGGTCAGGCTCAAGCCTCCCACGACAAAGCCCAGGATCTGTAGCAGGGCAAACCAGGAAATGGCAGAGAATGAGCCTAGAGATAGGCCCAAGAAGGGGGAGGGGGGGAATAGCTAACGGTCTCCCTAATCACAACGCATTAATGAGGGACAAATAGATCGGGATCTTGTCTCCTGAAAGATCTGCTACATTGAATGCAGCTCAGAGTAGCCAACCCCAATGTTGGGCTCATGTAGCTGATAGGAGCAGCCACATTAAATGTGACGCCATGCCGCCTCGGATAAATGTGATCATTACAAGGATTCAGATATAAATAGGGAAAGGCTAACGACAAAAAGTGAGGTTACACACATTCGATCACTCTCTCTCTAGCTCTCCATAACTTATTGCTTCCTTTGCTCCCCCCCCCCCCCCCTCTCCCGGGGGCGAGAAATTTTGACTTTGCATCAAAGGTGACACGGCCACCACCTTGTCGCCCTTTTTTCCACCCTCATAGATATAGGAGCACCATCATATTTGACAGCTACAAACACTCTTTAACAATATCACTCATTAATTTGTTTCAAGCTAATAGTGTGTAATGTGGTAGGTTGTATGTATACATATAGATTTGTTTAGAAAGGTGTAAAGACGAGTTCTATAGATACTCAACTGCTTCCCAAAGACGTGTTCTTTGGTAGCCTGTGGTCTGATGTCACAAGACCCACATCTCCAAAATGGAGATTATGGGTTCAACCCCCCTCCCTCAATGTACCAAAAAAAACTGTTTTCTAAAGTTATTGACGATTCCAAGAATAAACTGGGCAATATTCTACTACCGATCCAATGGTCCACAATAGATCATCATCCTCAAGATAACAAAATTTTATAGGAATTGAACGGTCTGAGCATAAATTAAAAATGGTAACAAATTTTCGTGAAGAATAGCTATGGGTTTTTATGTCTTAGTTGGATCCATCCACCTATTACTTTATGTTTTTGGGCTGCAGCTGTAATACTTACAATCCATAATGTGTATATTATGGATAGATGATAATAATTATATAAGCATTTTATAGTGTATATTTACTTATTTATGAGAAATACTTAATCTATAAAAGAATCTTACATAACTAAACTTGTAAAGTGACGTGATATATTGTGATATATAATATATACCTTACAACAAAAATGATTTACAATTTAATGTATCACATAAAGACACGTCAATTTGTGAGTTTACCTTTATAAGATCTCTC
Source organism: Carya illinoinensis (assembly GCF_018687715.1). Lineage (NCBI taxonomy): Eukaryota > Viridiplantae > Streptophyta > Magnoliopsida > Fagales > Juglandaceae > Carya > Carya illinoinensis. The sequence continues at coordinate 8,444,545 of NC_056762.1, read as the reverse complement.
AATATTTATGACATCTTGTCTTAAGGGTGTATCCTCGGTATAACATATAAAATTTTCTTTTCTTTGACATCTGTGTCATTGAGGCCAATTACAGTAAAAACCATATGTAGCATAGATCAATGAGAAAGAGCTACAAATGCACTTTTTTTTTTTTTTTTGAAAATGATATTTGCAATTGTAGAGTGTGCAAGTATTTTGCAATTCTTTTGAAAAAAAATGAGTAAATACAGGATCCGCATGAAAAAAATTAATTTTTTAATTGTGAACCCCACTCTTTTTCAAAATGATTACGCGACGCTTGCATAATCAACAACTGTATGTAGCATTACTCTTTTATTCTCACTAAATAATTTGTCAATTCATTGAAATTGAGAGAAAAGATTGTTGTGCTTAATTCCATTTTACCACTCTTATCCTGAATGGACATTATGTTTGAAGGAACTACGAATGCCTGATCGATTTATTGAGGGATTAAATTTTGCAAATTGGCATGCAGCTAATTAGCACTCAACAGATATATATATATATATATATAGGCAAGTAAGAAACATAAAATTTTGATGGTTATCTCCAGAGTCTTTTACCTTTTTCCACCCTCTAGTGATTCCTTTTGGGTTGAAAGAAGCACCTTCGCCAACCCACCATTTGGACCGCCATTGGGTTCTCCTCTCCCATCTTCTCCATTCCGTGTGATATTTTCTCCTCTTTTTTCTTTTTATTTTCCTTTTTTTACTCCATTTTAGTCAAATAAAAATTGCTAAATTTATGGTTGTCCAAAATAGAGATGACAATATATGACATGACCAATAAATTCAATACAAATATCACACGAAATAAGCGGGTTTGCGTTTGATATAATATTATAAATAAGTTTGAGTCAAAACGGATTGACCCAATAAGACATGATTAATAAACGGGTCAATTGGGTCAACCTATGAAACCTTGCAATTAACCCTTATAACACGAATAAATTCTATTTTTAATTTTATTAATTTTTAATTTTAAAAAATGATATTTTTAGTCCTAAAGTGTACAAGCTCCGTGCACTCCTTTTGAAAAAAATGGATAACTTTGGGACCCATATGAAAAAATTATTTTTTAATAGTGGACCTCACTTTTTTAAAGAGTGAACAAGACTTGCCCTAAGACTGCATCTACCATTACTCTAAATTTTGTTTTTGTAATATGTAAGTGTATTTTATGAAAATATTAATTTTCCTAAATATTATTGGTTTGGATATTTATAATTAAATATTTTATCATGAATCTAGTTGTAATCATCAATAATTTATGGAGTTATGCTTGTATTATATATGAAATTATATTAATTGGGTTAAAACAAATATAAATGTCAATTCACCAAATTTATATGAAACGGATTGTGTCTAGTTAAGCTAATAAAAGTTAATAAGTAAACATGTTAAATAGATCTTGTCGTGTTACCCGTTATTTATATGGGTCATATTAAGATTTTAGAGTACTTTCACCTGTTTGATTAAACAGATTGTGTTCAAGTTGACCCATATAGCATAATACTCATGATTTGACATGAAACAAACACAAGAATTACCCACCCTAGTCTAGAAGGCCAACCATTCACTCTTGCCACCTAGCTGAGTTTTCCAGCCTCTGATCCATTGAAAACCATTAGAAGTTGATCAAAACAACATGCACATTTGGCACAAGGGCTACCCTATCTAGAGATTTTTTGGTCTTTTCTATTACTTTTTTGGGTTATTTCAATGTTTGTTCTTTTCCAGATTCTTTTCCACCCTTGTGATTCTTTTGTAAAATCTCATTGCTACTCCCATTTTTACCTTCGCATGAGCCATGCATGATGATTTCATAGAAAAATGTTGAATGCAACTGACTAGGGGAACCGCCACATAACTGTGTCCTACATGGAAAAAATGAAAACGGTGCATTTCATTTGCAATCAACGTTTTTTTTCTCTTTCTCCTTCTCTCCATCTGGCTCCTTCTCTCCAACCTTTTCCTTCAACCTCCCCCTTCTCCATCCTTCTCCTATTCATTTTCTCCCTTCATGCTTACAAGCACCATCTATGAGTAAAAATTCTCCATGAAGATAGAAGTCTACTCTTCGTTTTCTCCATCCTCACTCTTCTCTACTAATCCAATCTGCCTTCTTTGCAAGTCTGCCCCTTTTTCCTCCCATCGTACCTTCCTCTGTTCTTGGTACTCCATTAATACTACCACTGGAGACTTTTCCATCAGCCTCGACGGCTCCTGCCAAGTTACTCTCCCGTTGGACAACTATTTGGCCATCTATTCGAAGAATAACCGGCAAGATCTTGGTTTTTAGAATCGCCGACATGGAGTTTGAGGTTGGTATGGTCACCACCAAATACCCCTTCAAGAATTTTGATGAGAGCTCAGCTTGGAGGGATAGCACTCTCCTTCCTAAGATGTTTGGGTCTTTGACATTCAATTTGATTCAGCCTTCTTAATATTTTGGTTTGGGCAAGTAATTTGTGAGCAATGTTTTTTTTTTTTTAATTTATTTTTTATTTTTTTATTTTTTTGCATGGATAGATATTTGTGGTGCCTAACGAGTTGCTGGTTTCTGTCATCAATTCTTAGAAACGCTAGGTCTTGTGGTTGTCACTCGTCAATATGAATATGAACAATATGCCTCTGTGGGTCTTGTGATCTGTGAATATGAATATTAGCAATTCAGGAAACGTGAATTTTTTTGTGGAATTCACCTCTATCCTCCTTTCATAAAATCAAGGGATTTGCAAAGAGAGAGAGAGAGAGAGAGAGAGAGAGAGAGAGAGAGAGGAAAAAATTTTATTCACCCATTGGATTCTTTTTTTGGGAATAAGGCTTAAAGGATTGGATTCATAACTTCTTTTTTTTTTTTTTTTTTTTTTTTTTGTTTTGTGGGAATAAGGCTTAAAGGATTGGATTCATAACAAGGTTCTAATACAAAAGGGGATAGTATCTAGAGAAGAGATACTTCCAATGATGCCGAGTGCATCTTTGCTTAGGGCATGAGCTACATTGTTGCTAACTCTCACAATGTGCCTTCCAGGCCATGAAGTAAATGAATCTAAAGTTGTTTGAATATCCCTAATTAGTGTCCCCACATAGGACTCAGCATCTAAGCTAGCGTTTAGGTAGTTGACAACTTGAAGAGAGTCTCCCTCCAATATGAGATCATTCCAACCTAGTGATTTGCAAAAAATGGAGGCTTCAAGTGCTGCATATGTTTCTGCTAGCAAAGGATCAAGAAAGAGGTCTCAAGTTTTCCTCAATGTTACTCTGACTTGGTCTTCACTGTACCTGATAACAACACCAAAGCTAGCTTTGCAATGAGTCTTGTCCAATGCAGCATCTCAGTTGACTTTAAGTTTGCCTTGGGGGGAAGCTATCCATTGAGGGCATGCACTTTGGTCTCTTAGAATGGAATTTGCAGGCCGGTTGAGTTTGATGAGATCCTACTTCAATTGCTTTACTTCCTGGATAAGAGAACTTGGGTACTGAAAGGTTTGTTTAAAAATAAGGTCATTCCTCATCTTCCATATTTTCCATGTTGTTAAGCTAAAGGATATCATTTCTTCCTCTTCAAGTTCCTCAATAAGAGTTTCCAAAAAGTTGGTGAAAGTATGGGATGGCAGGTTTGCTTTCTAAAGTCTCATTTCACTGTTACACCAAAAATCTTGGGCTGAGGGGCAGGACCGTAGGCGTGTTAAACTATTTCTGCCTGAGATAGACAGATTGGGCAGGAATGATCATTGATGATCTTCCTCTGGAGTAGTTTGACTCTTGTGGGAAGACCATCAAGGCATGCCCTCCATAGGAAGTTTTTGGCAATAGGGGGAATGTGGAGATGCCACATTCTTGTCCAGGGCCTATCTTCCCTTGTGTCCTTAGAAGGTTGTCCTAAGTTTTGATTAGACAGTACATTATTTAAGTGGTATGCACTTTTGACAGTGAAATCACCTGAATTAGTACACCTCCAAATTAGCTTGTCTGGTTTTGGTAGAGGACTGAGAGGGATTCTTATAATGGTGGCAGCTTTTTCTTGGTTAAAGACGGAGTTCACCAGTTGCTGGTTCCATTAGTTGGATTGCTTGTCAATAAGTATTGCCACATTTGTATTTGCAGGTAGGAATCTGATAGGGCTCTGGGGCTTGAAGGTAGATTCTTTTGGGATCCACTTATCCAAACAGATCGTTGCTTCTCCATTGCCAATTCACCAAATAAGTCAACTGTCAAGCAAGGGGATGGCAGAAACAAAACTTTGCTAGAGGTAGGAAGAATTTGAGCCAACCCTAGCTGAAAATAGGCTGGTTCCCTTGTAGTACTTCTCTTTCAAAACTCTGGTAGCAAAGGAGGTTGGGGGGGAGATAAGTCTCCAACATTGCTTAACTAAAAAGGCACTGTTGAAGTTCTTAAAGTCTCTCAGGCCTAAGCCTCCTAATCTCTTGGATTTACTCACTTCCATGCTATTTTTTGTTGTTGAACCTGTTGTCCCCACCAGAATGACCTTACCTGTTTAATGAATTCATGAAGTAGTTTCTTTGGCAATTTGAAGATGCCTATACTATAGGTAGGGATTGATTGAATCACTGCTTTGATCAAGGTTTCTTTTCCTGCTTGAGACAAGAGTTTGGTCTTCCAACTGCTGAGTATGGACTGTAATTCGTCAAGAATTCCTTTCAATGCCTGACCTCTAGATCTTCCTATTAAAGATCGAAGCCCCAGATACTTTTCGTATGAATTTGTCCCTCGAATCCCTGCTATGCTCGTGATAATGTCCCTTGTCTCTGGTCTAGTATTGCTACTAAAAAAGATTGATGTTTTATCTTTATTTAGCCTTAGTCCCCAAGCCTGCTCATAAGACTCCAAGAGGTAATAGAGATAGTTCCACTCAATCGAATTGGCCTTGCAAAAAAAGATAGCGTTATCTGCAAAAATGAGGTGGTTAATGTGTAGGTGGTTCTTCTTAATGGAGAGACCAATGATAAACCCCAAATTTTCTGAATTGCTAAGAAGATAGCTCAAGACTTCAGTATACAGAATCAAGAGGTAAGGGGATATTGGATCGCCTTGCCTTATACCTCTGGTGGGCTTGAAGGATGGCTATGGTACTCCATTTATAATCAAAGAATATGATACTGAGGTGACACATTTCATTATTAAAGAGATCCAAGATGTTGTGAATCCCATGGTCTTCAATACAGTCTCCAGAAATTGCCACTTTATTCGATCATAGGCTTTGCTCATGTCGAACTTTAAGGCCATGTAACCCTCCCTACCCTTCATTCTAGCTTTCCTTGTATGAAGTGATTCAAATGCTACAATCACATTGTATGTGATTAGCTTGCCAAGTACAAATGCTATTTGAGTTTGAGAGATGACCTCGGGCAGAATGGAATCAAGTCTATTAGCCAAAACTTTAGCAATTGTTTTATAAAAGACGTTGCAGAGGCTTATTGGTCTAAAATCAGAGACCTGTGAAGGGTTGTGCTTCTTAGGAATGAGGGCTATGAGAGTCTCATTGAGTTGGTTGTTCCACAACCCCCATTCAAGACTGCTAGAGCAGCTTCAATAACTTTTTGGTCCACTGAACTCCAGTGCTTCTGATAAAACAAAGCTGGAAAGCCATCAAGACCAGGTGATCCTATGGGGTTCATGTTTAGAATGACTTTTTTTATCTCCTCAGTAGTGAATACTTAAGATAGATAGGTGTTCATCTTATTTGTTACTACTTTCTTCATTGGTGTCAGGCACTCTTCAATTCTGGTTGGGCAAGAGGTAGTAAACAAGTTCTTGAAAAACAACTGGAAAATATGACTAATAGTGCGAGAATCCTTTGTTTCTTGGCCAGAGCTAGATAGGATCCTTGTTATGGTGTTGGTCTTCTTCCTTTCGCTTGCACACTTGTGAAAAAAGGTTGTATTTCTGTCTCCTTCACTTAACCATGCTTGGTTGGCCCTCTACTGCCATTTCAAGTTTTGATTATCCAAAATTGAGTTAATCTCTTACTACACCCCTCAGTTAATGATCCTTCATTCTATTCTTGTAGGTAGTTGAGGAGTTCAGATTTTTCTTTTAGGTTCCTACTTTGATTTTTGTATTTTAGGCTAATCCATGCTTTCAACTCCCTCTAACAGATTTTGAGGCTTTGCAGGGTGCTGTTTAGAGACCCATGCTAAGGAGCTCCATATCTTATCTATAAGGATTGAGCATTCCTCTTGCTTGAACCATGATGACTCGAACCTAAAAGGTCTTTTCTTAGGTTGGGGTGGGGCTAGGGGTTTGGTCTAGACAAGGAGAGGTCTATGGTCAGATTGTGTGCTAGAGAGATGGTTCACTGCATAGGCATAAAAAAGATTAAATTATAGGGAGTTACCACAAGCCCTATCAAGTCTCTCTTTGGTAAATTGGCTTCCTTCTCAATTATTAGACTATGTGAAGCTATCACCAGTGTAGCCTAAGTCAAAGATACCACAATCATTGAGTGCATATCTGAATTTTACTAGTTGACTGTACAGTCTAAAGGATGCCCCAAACTTTTCCTTCTGGTGAGTGATCTCATTGAAGTCACATAGGCAGAGCTAAGGGATATTGGTCTCAGGTGTTAAAGCTTTAAGGAGTCTCCAACTTCCAATCCTTTTTTAAGTCCTGGGGTGGCCATAGAAGCCAGTAACCTGCAACATTAGGTTCTCATTAGGCATTTTTATAATGGCTGAGATATGCCAATTGGTGTAGGTCAGAATTTCAACATCAAAATATAAATTCCATAACAAGGCCAACCCACCACTTCTCCCTCTACTATCAACACAGAAGCAGTTTTTAAACCCCACTTTTAGTTTGATTTTTTTTCATCTTGGTTTTGTTACACTTAGTTTCAATGAGGAAAACTAAGTTGGGATGCTTTAACCTCAGCAGTTGGTGAAGCTCATAAACTGTTTGAGGATTCCCAAACCCTCGACAATTCCAGCTCAAGCATATCATTGAGGCTAGTGGGACTGCAAAGCAGTCTCCACCATGGATTCCTATTTGAGGCTAAAAAACAGGCATGAGTTGGATCTTTAATTTCTTGTTGGTTCTACTGGAACGAGTGGTCACCATGTCAGTAGCTGGTCTCTTAATAGAGGCTTGCAAAGGAGTAGTATATTGTTTGAGATGTCAGAAAGGGCCGTGCCATGGCTTCTGGCTTTCCTTTTCCAGTGTCCCTTTTGTCCAGAATAGGTGTGTTTATGGGCTAAATTCTCAAGGTCAACTATGGTAGGACCAGAGAGATGACTAGATTTAGAGGACATTGGGAGGTCTTGTACTGGTGGAAGTTCAGACAACTCCATGTCCTCATTGACTAGGACTAAACCAGAGAAGGGTAGGGGACTAACTTGTTTGGTCATGTTGCCAGGAACTTTGGAAAAGTTGTTATGTGTCTTGCTATGCAAAGCAACTGGGTGGCGTGCCACAAGGTCCATGGCAACATAAGTACCATTTTTAGCCACTTGGGCCTGACCTTTTTGTAGTACATCGCTTTTTTCAACAAGTATGATGACATCTTGGTTTTCAACTACATTCCTCAATACGTGTGTCACTGAGATGAGAGGTGATGGGGGGTCACCACTTCTTGTACTTCTGACATCTTCTTCCTTGGAGCTTTCTCTCCATGAAGGTTCCAGGTGGTTGGTTTCAGTTGAGCCACCATATTTCTTGGGGGCAAAACTGTTGGAAATAGATGGTGAAGCATGAAGCCAAAGTCCATATTGATGCTTGTCCTGAGGTTGTTGCATTGGGGTTGAGCAAGTTTCCTTCCCATGCATTAAGAGACCACACCTAAAGTAGATAATTGGCAAGCGCTCGTATTTAAATTCTATCCAGTGCTGCCGAGGACCAAGTCTGATGAACTGTCCTCTTGGGAAAGGCTTGGTGATGTTGACTTCTACTCTGGATTTTAGATAGTTTCCCCAACCAAAACCTTTAGTGTCTACCTCGATGTCTAGCACTCTTCCCAAGCCAAACGCAATGAGGTTTCCCACTTCCTTGTTCATTCCTACAAAGGGGAGGTTATGGAATTGTATCCAGAAAAGCTTCATCTTGAACTGCACCTCTAAAGAGGAGAGAGTGCCATCAAACTCACTTAAACAAATAAGGTTTCAATCAAAAGACCAAGGTCTTACTTGCATCACCTTCTCTTCGTCATCCATGAGTTGAAATTCCATTAGAAACTTGTTCAGACCAAAGTCTTTGAAGGTGAGCCACCCCTCGGGGTTCCATACCTTTGCCAAGGTGGTTTTAAAAGCTTCTCTATTAACAGTTCTGTCATTGAAAACCATGGCCAAGAGACAGTGCTTGCTTTGGAGCTTGTTGGATAAGCTAGCTCTTTAGTAATGACTATCTCCTCTTGCTCTGTATCAGTGAGCTTTAGTGACTCCCACCTGCGGGAGAGGTTTTCATCCATCCTGCAGATCAAACTTTGACACTCACAAGTAGTGAGACATCAGCTTTGTCTCTGACAAAGCAAAAACCTCAAAATGAGGAAACAACCCTCACCCTGTAAGAGAGGAAAAAACCTCACCCTGTTAGAGAGGAGAGGACCTTGAATGGAATATGCAATTCTCCATCCATTGGATTCTGAACATTCATTGATACTTGTTGTAAAACAATGGGAAAAATTTTAGCGATTGGATTTTGAACATTCATTAAACCAGGAAAACAAAATCAAGCAGGGGATTTGACCCAAAACCAAGATGCTGAAGAACAAAATCAAATGAGGAAGCCGCGACGACATCTTTGTCTATTCTTTGGGAGGGACGTTCGTGTTCTTATGGGTTGAAGGCAACAAGAAAATTACCTACAAGTGCTTGAATTTCTCCAGTAAAACAAGAAAATTACCAACGAATAGTGAAAACCAACAAAGACTTACATCCCTCACTTTTTTTTTTTTTTTTTTTAATATCAGGTAGTGTGGCTAGCCGATGCTGCAGGGCTTCCAAGCCCCGGTTGCCCTAGAAGAACTGTTTCCAATATAGTTACTTAATTTTGGAAATCATGCTACATTCATGTATTAATGCATGCTGAATCCTAAGTAGAGTACCTTTCGTTGTATCTCCTCTACTAAAACCCTTACTCAACATGTAATGATCTCTCGCCCAATGCTAGGGGTGTTCAACTGGGTTTCGGACCGAGTATCCGGGTATACCCGGCCCGGAACCCGGATTCAATATCCGGACCGGGTTCCGGCCCAATTATACCCGGATTATGACCCGGTCCGAAACCCGGATTAATCCGGGTTTTTACAAATCGGAAATCCGGGTTCCGGATCAAAACCGGTTTTTTTTTTTTAACTAAAATCATTCTGTTATTAATTTTTTTATGTTGAAAATTTTTTTATAAAAAATCCAATATTTATTGCAATTTTTTCAAGAAATATTGTTGAAATGCAAAAACTTTTTGTTATATAAAAGCTTATATTTTTTATATCATTGTCTATGATGATAAAATATCAACCAATTATAATTACTACATACATATCAGCTATAAACAACTAATTAATCTAAAAAAAATAAAAAAAATCCACTACATAATTACATTGTTTGAACTGATTTGCCTAGACCATCCTAGCACAAAACATCCTCAAATTTGATACAAATGTAAGGAGCCTAAACAAATGTTCCGCTGTAAAAACTCCAAACTCCAAGAACCCTCAAACTTGTGCTGTATAAGTTGCTATATTTTACCACCACCACCACCATTTTGAACCTCTTTTTACAAAATCAGATCAACCACCCGACTGATGGAAGTCGAGCTTGTAACGCTGGGAGCTGGACTTCTCATCATTGCTGAGAGTGGGGCATCCAACTAGACGAGAACGACACATTTATATTAGGTTTCTATTTCACTATGCATCATTTCTCAAACTCATATAGGAGATAGAAACACTCTTAGTTAACTAGAGATCACATCTTCATTATTTCATTTACACGTTTAGTTAATTAATTACGAGTGAGATAGGTTCTCAACTGCAGGTCAGATATAAAAGCAGCTTAAGAATGGCTAGCTAGCCGGAGAAATACAAGCAAACCTCATTGCAATCTTCACGGTGCAATAGTCCAATGCAGCTACCCCAGTCATCGATAATAGGAACAACCGGATCTTTGAAGAACCGCATGACCAATTTTTTTAAGGAGACGGTGCCTAGTAGTGGCTGAGCTGATTCAAAAGGAATCATGATACTCTCACCTGGTTCATCCGGTGATACCTAAAGAGATGCAGTGAAGTTACACAACATGAAAGAAAATTTTGCAGATTAGAAAGGAAGTTTTGCAAATTAGAAAGGAAGATATGGGGAAACTAGAATTTGCACCCAATATTCAGATTGCCCAATTAAAAGTCATTAGGACCTTCTACACCTTTCACAAAATTGTGAACCAGAGAGACAAGTTATAAACCTGAGGCAGTAGGTGAGGACTGAACATGGATTTTGTAAATCCAAACAAGGCTTCTATCCGCAGGGCAACCTGCGTTACAGAGGTACGGTCAGGGTGGCTAAAAACGTAACCCAAAAACAGCATGAGTAATATATCAGGAAAAAAAAAAAAGAAACCAGGAAAGTGACTAGATAAAAAAAAAAGGAGTTTATCAGCTGGCAGCCCATGTGCTCATTGTTCAACAGAAGTTATAATAACAATGAATTACAACGATGAACAGCTAATTGGACCAGATCGTTTGATCTGGCTTTGTCGACTTGAATATATTGCTAATTTCAAGTAGTGTGAGGCATTGCGTATCTTCTAATGCAAGCAGAATCACTTATAATGCACAATTGCTTCCAAAAAAATAATCAGACCACTTTATTTGCACACTAAGTTTTATTCCATCGCTCAACTACAAGAAAAATGAATTTTTGCATCACTTAATTTGGATGTGAAGAACACAAAATGGTTGCTAAAGTTTTTCTCATAACTATTTTGTATTTTTTGCATCTAATTTAAATGATGCAAAAACTCATTTTTCTTATAGTGATGTCATGCATTAAGCCTGCTCAATGTCTATTCTAATTAAGTAGAAATCCAACACACACGCACATATATATATATTGCATCGTTCTTTCAACCCTGATTATAATGTCAGTCAGTCCGCTTAATACATGACTAATTTGGTCAGTGGCGATGGGCGTGGCTTTGTTGATCGATTACACTCCATTACAAGCTGCCCAACTATCCTTGTCCGTGATTGGCTAATTCTTTTAGTCAAATGGGTTTTTCTTGTTTTACCTTTTTTATTTCGTATATGCGCTCTGAAAATTGCTATTAAAGTATATGTATTCCCACGAAATTTAATTATAATATATTCTAAAACCCAAACTCAATATAAGATATATTCTAAAACCCAAATCAACATAGATCTATATAAAATATACTCTAATACCCAATGCACAAAAAGAAAAAAAAGGCAAAATCAACAAATAGAACAAAAGAAATAGAGAGAGGAAAACATACCAGGGATGAAGACGACGGCATGAGGATCTAACCCATAAACAAACTGACTAAAGGAGTTCTTCCTAGATCTGGGCAGAGTAGTGGAAAACGACCCATGTTAAAAAAAATAAAAAATAAAAAAGACAGATTTCAGAAACTAGGCTTACCGAAATGCTCAAAGATGAAGAGCGAGAGAGAGAGAGGCTTACCGAGAGGAGAAAGTTTGGGGGACTGACCTGTTGGGAGTCTTGAGCGAAGGAAATCGCATCCCAAGGCCACTGGTTGAGCCTCGGGAGCGGAAGGGTGGGAGAACCAGAGGGGTGAGAGCTTCGCGTTCTTGCGGATCCTCATCACAGCGGCGGCGGCTACGGTTTTGTAGTTAGGGTTCGGCGCGAGAGAGGAAACTGGGGGAGGGAGAGACCCACTTCGCATCGCAGAGAGAGAGAGAGAGAGAGAGATATCGATCTGAAATGTGGTGGGGGGGTGGGGGGCGGGTTAGAATTAGGGTTCTTTTTTTTTTCAGTTTATAAACGGGTACCGGATTTTAAACCTGGGTCCGGATTTAAAATCTGGTACCCGGACCGGATTAATCCGGTTTTTCTAAATCCGGGTTCTGGCCTGGATTTGGCCCGGGCCGAAAACCGAAACCGGAATATAACCGGATTCCGGACCGGGCCGGATAAAATCCGGCCCGTATGAACAGCCCTACCCAATGCCACAAAAATTCTATGACCTTATGTATCTTAAGTTCCAATTTTTTAAATATTGAAATAATGGTATATGTGTAATAGGTCGTATTTACAATATTCACTATAACATGCAAAAATGGCGTTTTGCAAGAAAAAAAAAAATTCATTGCAAATAGTTCAGTTTTTGTTGGAAACAGATCGAGTATTGGTAACGATCATATGTTGTTATCCTACTCTCACAAATGCCGTGTTGGGAAAAGTCCATCCCAATGATTCTTTTTTTTCGTTGCAAATAGTCACTTTTAACCACAAGATTGTATCATTATAAATTGATTTATCGTCATCGCTACTGTCTTCATGATGATATGTATATTTGTTGATATTTGATGCGGTGTTGCTGAAAACCAACAAATTTTAGTCCCAAATCTTACCCAACATGCTAATTAAATTGGTGTGTGTGTGTATATATATATATATATATATATATAGGGATATAACCCGTTGCCACAAGAAGCTAGGGGCCGGAGTTAGGATGGAGAAGTACTCTTTGTTGAACGTGTACTATTTTGTTTTTTTAGACCGCAAAATATATATAAAATAATTCAGTTGGATTGAATAAAATTATAAATTACTGCATGCTATATATGAAAGTGCTCATCATCCAAAAAACTGTGTTGTAAATGTAATTGCATGCATTACCGCAACGTTCCTATTAGGAATTGTTAAATGAATAAAGTAATTAATGTTATTCTTCATCTTGAATTTTTTTTTTTCTTTTTTCCTGAATCACGGGCTCATACGTTTTAATATAGAGTTGCATAACTTAACCAATTAAAATGAACAAAAATTTTACGTGCAGTTATTTTTTTATATGTTTTGTATATTTCACTAATGTGATTAGTTGCGTCACTTTTTTTTTAATATAAAATAATTATTTTGATTAATCACATTAATAGAATGTGTAAAGAATACGTAAAAGTAAGTGTTCGGAACAAAACATATAGAATACATCAAAATGAAAGTGATTTAAAATATAATACATCAGTTGGTTTAATTAAGGATGACAAAATTAAGATAAATAATAGCATTTAGTAAACATTGATCACTTCACATATATCAATATCTAATTGTCATGAATATTATTAGATCAGAACTTGAATGTGGCAATTAATCTTCCTAGCTTAATCAAAATGTTAAACAAACATGATGAACATATATATAATTCATGACAAAGTACCATAACATATATAATAAATTACAGTATATGAAAATTCTTCCCATAAGTGCAGGAATTAGCTGCATGCATTAAAAATGAACAGTACTGATGAACAGTACTAGTTAGTAGTCTTCCTGATCTGGGGATGGGGCGATAGCATGAGCAGGCGCAGGGGAAGGAGCATTATTGGGTTGGCCGGCACGCGTGAATCCAAATTTCTTGATCAGCTCATTAGCAATCAATTCATTAGCTTTATCGCTTGGGTGGTATTCATCCCAGAACACGTACTTGCTTCTGTCTCCACACAATGATGATGCAGGAATACATGTCAGTGCAGGTCGAATATTGTAAAAAGAGCAACATGGTGCGTCCGAGTTGTTGAATCCTGCGGTAAAAAACATGTCAAGTTCATTAATTACAATGGTAAAATTGAAGAAGAAAGAAGAAGAAATGCTAGCTGCATCTGCAAGAGATCATCTTTAAGCACCATATTTGTAGGGATTGCTGATCACGTCATCGACAACATCATAAGCATCTCCAAATCTGTAACTTGCATTGGGAAGTTTGGCGGATAAGTCTTGTAATATTTTGGTTGATGCTTGGTTGAAGCTGTGAGCAAGTTTGTTTGCTCTATCCTGACAATCCCCAGATGAACTGAGGACCCTTTGCAGTGGAATGCATCCCATTGGTCCCAGCCCAAAAACCATTAGCTGCCTTGCCCCTAAGCTGTGTAATAGCTATATGTGTCCAAAAACAGAATACAGAAACACCTGCTTACAAATAAATTATGGGAAAAAAAAGAGCAGAAAAATACCAAGTGTTGAATGAAGAATAGCATTGCTCATCTGAGAATAATTAACCTTAAGTTGGGCTTCGAGTGTCTCCGTTAAGTATGTGATGAAACTCTCATCGTTGTATGTCCATGAATCGCTATAAACAGGCATCAAGTAATTGTTAATGAAATCATTGCTACCTAGAGCAACCACATATCTAGCTCCTTGGAAGAACTTCTCTGCTTCCTCTGGGCCAACTCTACTTTTTATCAGCTCTTTCGTCCCTCGAAAAAGCTCAATCTGCTTGTAAAGAGACAACCTTTGAATCTGCAAGGCCACCCAAAAAAATAAAAAGATCACTTTCAGCATTAAAAGGGTAGAACAGAAGGAGTAATACCATCGTTTTTTCAATGGTACTAGAAACTTACGAAGTAGCTTCCAGTTTCATTCAGAATCCCACCACCTCCAGAGGCGTAATTGACTCCATTTTCCATTATGATATCTTCAGTTAGAGATGGATCCAGAAAGGCTGGTGGCCTTGGGAGGCCCATACTGTCCCCTGAATATGCAAAAAGGAAACAAAAGATGTTTAAAACTGTTCTGTATAGAAGAATATTGGACCCCAAAACTTGAGATTGCATCTGCATTTTCCGTATTTAATTTTGAGTGTATGGAGTTTAATTACCTATGATATCAGCCACTGTACGTCCATTAGAGAACCTTCCATTAGGCAAACCATTGCCAAAATCAATGCCATACCAAGGCAGGCTTGCCTGGGCCAGGCTCTTGCTGAGATACTTGTTGTTTCCAACGTCCGAGAGGGAGTCCCCGAAGATGAACTGCACCATCTTGCAGTTATATCCATCAATGGCGATTCCCAGCACTGTAATAACAATCGTTAGCAGCACAACAGGGAAGTTGTTCATGTTCGACGATATGCAGCTGATCTTTACAGGGCCTTCAGGTTATCAATCGATCCCTGTGAAATTATGATTTTGCAGATCATGTAAGAAGATTTGGGTGGGATTTAAACATGTGGAAAATAAGAAAATTGGATCTAGAGAGAGAGAGGGAGAGGGAGAGGGTAGATTGTTTGATAGACCAACTTTTGGTGATTATTCTAACCTACTACAACTAACCTCGCTTTGTTCCAACCTTATAGGGTCCAAAATAAACAAAACAACGTAAGATTATATCCGGACGTTATAAGTAAGGAAATTTGGTCACTGCATGCTGATTAATTGCTCTTGTGGTTTGAATGTTGGTAAGCGGTATAAATGAAGAATTCACGTTATGGTGATATACATGTCCCGTAGATATTTAATTACGTGTGTGCGCGGATTTACGCAGTCCTAACATCCACTTGGAAATTTGGAATAGGCAGGTATCTTTTGTTCAAAAGAATGAATTTAAAATCAAACGAAAAAAGCAATAATATATACAGCACTTTGAGCAAGTTTTGCATATTCTATTTGAAAATAAATAATAAAAAAAATTCTATTTACATTCTCTACTTGGAGACGGCAAGTACATATCTTTTATTAAAAGAAAAAAATATCATTTTAGGATGGATATTTTAGTAATTTTAAAATTTTTTAAAGATAAAATTACCTATGTCTGCATTGACGTTTCCAAATAGGGACTCTATGTAACATTGTTCTAAATAATAATTTATACGAACTCTAATATATAAGTTTTATACAGTCTCTTTAAAAAATAAAATAGACTCCATCATGAAAAAGTATAAAAATAAAAATTACTTTTTTAAACAAATCTTACTCTTTTACAAGGAGCATGCACAAGACTTAATTAGACGGTTTAGACTTTTTTTTTTTTTAAAAAATAGATCATTGAATTCATTCAATAAACTGAAATTACAAATATAATTTATCAATACAAAAAAATCTAGACTATAAGCCAACCTATACATGGCATAGAATGGAATTGACCGAGGCACTGGCACACATGGCATTGGACAAAATCCCAACGGCGGATGGCGAGTTGAGAGTTCATCCAAAATTCCAAATTTCAGCATGAGAACAATTTTCAAATCCAAAGGAAATTGATTAAGACGTTAAATTTATTTTTTAAAAAAATGACCTCATATAAGTCTATAGAAATGTTAATAGATTGATTCAAAATAATTCTTGAAAAATGCTAAGGGGATCTAAGCATATACCGAAGAAATGCACTTGTTGTTTGTTTTTTTATAAACAAATAAAAAAGCAACAAAAATATACCTTCGGTGCATGCTTTGGTCCCGGCAGAGGGACCCATAATTCTTTGAGTATGGAGGAATTTATCTTAACCCGTTTGGTTACGCCTTTCATATAAGATCAGATAAGACGTTTTATTGAAAGTTAAATAAAATATTATTATAATATAATTTTTTAATATTAATTTTATTTTAAAATTTAAAAAAATTGAATTACTTATTATATTTCATACGAGGATTTGAAAAAATTATAATGACGAAATTAAATAATTTAGGTCTATATAAGCTAAATTAATGCACAAGTTTCGGACACTGTTTGGGTAGAAGTGTTATCATTCCATTTCAATCTGGTTTTAAACATATTTTATAATTGAATCAAATATACACTAATTTTAAAAGGATAAAACTTGTTTGCTGCTTGGAGTTGATCGCCCTACTTGATTGCTGGTCAAATTTTTTTATTTTTTTATATTTACTTATTGATTAAGTAAGTAATTTTAAGTGTATTGGTATATATATATTAAATATATTTAATTTTAAAAATATTTAAATATATTTAAAAAAATGTGAAAAAATTTGAAAAATAGTTGTGAACTGGGCGACATGCCCAGCGGTAAGAGTTGATCGGCACAATAGCCCCACTCTAAAAATTAAAGAATCAATATCAAACCGATTTTACTAATTTTAA